>NC_052138.2:24949888-25259754 GCF_016086655.4 Lepeophtheirus salmonis | reverse complement strand
TAATGGTCTTTCCACATACCTTTAGTACTTGCCCCGGAAGCCTTGATTGCCCTGAGTATGTGGAGGGAGGCAATGACTTCTTTTTGGCAAATTTGGCCATGGACATATTGGACTTGGGCTCAAACGCCCTGTGGGCCACTTTTGGGATAAGTTTATCTGACCTTCCACTACTGGGTTGGATTTTAAGGGTTTTCCCCTCTTTCATGAGCTTTCTGACCCTGTAGACGGTGTGCATCTCGGTCCCAAAAATCTTGACAATTTCAAAGGTGCTGTGGCCTATGCAAATCAAAGTAGCATGGAATTTATTTTTGCTTTCATTTTGGTTTAAATAAATGATAGAAGCGATTGCATAAACTCATTCTAAAGCTTTAAAAGTCAGCTATTGCGTAAAATATCGAAATTTACGCATTACAATCACTATACCTCGAAAAATTAATATATAGTAGTGTTACATCCATTTTGCATGAACCGGTAGAGTTACTAACTGTAGTACTCGGCATTGCCTGAAGTAATTAGGCATTGACTAAAAGACAAATTTTGCTTTAATAATATAGAAGATAACTCCCCAAGAAATCATCAGAGTGACTTTCTACTTTTCATAAGCACACTCACACGTAACTACTCAATATTTATATTAATTCATATTCGTCTTCTCTCCTCAAGAATGAAAGAATATCAATACAAGGTTGATCCTTTTTTTTAATGATGGAATGACTGATGATTACGTTATCCACTAGAGCGCTCACTAGAAACAAACAAACCAACACTGGGGCACTAAATATAAAACGCCTGCGTGAATTAATTCATTTTGACCGTGAGCACACTATTGGCTGAAAACATTTTTGCCAAAGAACAATCACCCGAACAGACATTCCGCAGAAGGACAATTCGCTGAAGAACAGTTTGGGATATATGAGTGAAAAACTATATTTAATATATGCGATGGAACATTGAAAATTCAATTTAAATATATTTATTTTTTTCAACTCCAAATTATACTTATAAGTGTCGGTCCTTTTCTAGGAATGAGGACTGTAGCCAAATCTTACTTGTTGGTCCTTAAACAATAAAATAGATCCCTTGTGACATCATTGATATTATTTTTACATTCTTTAATAATTAAATTATATAATATAATAATTGTTTAATTAATTAGAATTTAAGTTATTAAATTAAATTAAGTTATCGATGTGAATCCAGTTACAGGATTTTCATGTAATAAGTATTTAAGATAAAACCTTTATTTTACAAAAATATTTAAGATAAAACCTTTATTTTACAAAAATATTTTAACAATACTTCTCTAACTTGCCTCATGATATGAGCATTTGAGTTTCAAACATGTTGCCAATAAATAAATATTATGTTTCTGTACCGTGTATTACGTGCATGTATTTTAAAGTTTTTCTTCATTTTTATTACTCAAATCTTATTTTTTGATACAAAATTATTATCAAACATACTTTTGTTGTTCATTTATGCCAAATAAGACAAACTATTTAACCAATTTATAACTTTGGACTTCAAAAACTGTCAATAGTACTCTTTAAAATTCCATAATTTCTAAGAATGATTTGTTTTAATTCCAGCATATTTATATTTTCATGTTCTATAAGTATGATATTTTTCATTCATTATGATTTTTTTTTTTTTTTGATAAATCTAATCATTTGACTTTGAGGAATGACTACTGTCATAAAAGGCTCAGTAGCATTGTTCAAATCTTTTATATTAATAATTGAATTATCATCCCGATTGAGATTAGGTGAATAGTATGGCAGTACACTGATATCTCAAAAACCACTTCCATCTCTCTTGTCTCTTATTTTTTATAATTGTCTATCTTCTTGCTTAGTAAATATAGTAGAACATGCTCAGAGTGCATAAAATAAAGAAATTTTTGTTCCATAGACTTTTTGGGATAGTGTGTGAACTTCCTACCAATAAATTATCACTGAGCACAATGGTCCCCAAAATTGAGCTTACTCGTTTTCAGGTATCCTAGATTATATGAATAATATATATCAACTTTATTATGTGTTTATTTATTATAAATAGGGAAACTTGGGAAAATTATTTGTAGTAACGTTCACGACTTCGAATTTAATTATAAATTCAGAAAAATATGAACAAGTTTCCCCCTGCGTGAAATGTCTGAAAGTGTTGTTGATGATTTGTCTAATGATCAATTTTATGCTTATCGTGATACAAAAATGATTATCTTAGGAATTGCATATGAATAACTTCTTCAAATGAAAATCATCATTGTTTCTGATTCAATATGGCTCATATTGGCAAGTCGTTATGTGCGACTCTTTTTACAAAGTATTGGCTGATTGAAGATTAAACAAAAACAGTTACGCCTTATAGTCGAGTTCATTGTGATTTTTTTACTTCCATATATGGTTCAATATTAAAGTAGATTTAAATATTTTAATATGTCCATCACATACGTTACATCAAATATAATTAATTTATAATATGAAAAAAAATACACTTTCAAAAAAATAAAAATTATCGCCGTGATATTTGAGGAGAAAGGTGTGTGGCATTCTCACTCTGAGCATGTTCTACTATCTTAACTATCAAGTTCTAAGTCCTTATTCATCATCCCCTACTGATGGTTAACAGAGGTCTTTAGGGCATCAATATTCGGGTGGTGGACATTGCAGGCCTTCTTGTCGATTTGCCACGAAATGGAGTAATCCAGTTGATTCAGATCTAGGCTCTGAGGGGGGCAAAGGTTCTTGGACCAGAACTTCATGCTTCTATTGGTGATCAATTGGGGCCACAATTTCCTTTAGCACCATCAAGTAGTCGGTCGTAGGTAACCGGTATCCAACAGGAAAACAAATTGGAGGAACAACGCCAACATTATTACAGAGGCCGGATGTTTGGTCTTGGTGACTGTCCTGATGCTGTTGTCAGCGTTGCCAAAGCATACCACCCCATCATTTTGCTTGTTGTAGACAGGGTCAACACTAAAAGTATTTTCATCAGAGAAAAAAATTATCTGGTTGCTCTTGTGCTTCAGATCATTCAAGGGCTATTGAGATCGCTGTAGACGGAGTTCTTTTTAACGTTGAGACGGAGTGGTCTCTCAATTCTGCTAAGCGACCTTTCCCCAGCTTTTCAGATAATATTGCCACAGTAGACCGATACACCTTCTTCTTCTTGGCGTACTCTGACATATTCATCATTGGGTTGATCTTTAAGTCCTCCATGATATTTTCATGCTTCATTTTGGTGTGTCTTCCACTCTTGGGGTTCTCCTCAAGGTTGTCCCCATCAGCCAAAGGATTTCTGACCCAACAGACTGTGGCTTGACTGACGTTTAAGACATTCATGATGTCCGTGGTGGTCCTCCCGGCGAGAATTAAATTGCCTATTATGGCTCTTCTTACCTCCATCGCTACATATATGTACATAATTTTTTTTAACAACATGTAAAATACATTAATCAAAGGCTTAGAATCTAAGCTATTCAAAAATAATCGGAACTTTACGATTTCCTCAATAACATCTATTCAAAACTGTATTTTAAGAAGGTCTCATTATTTTTTCTACATCCGGTACTTTCAGAAGAATCTCACATCAATTCACTCAAACTACTGTTACGTAACATCTGTTTGTCTAAAATGGCTGAAACTTTGATGAGTAACTGTCCACAGATACTAAATGGATATGATTAGTTTTTATTTAGAAGTGCCGCCATCTTCAGGTTGGGGTCGGAAACTTTTCAGACACCCCACGTATATTTGTATAAAATATTAAATAAGTTCCTTAAAAAAGCAATGTTCTTGTATTTTATATCCATTCAATCATGGACATATATGTAATGAATGCTGATCCATCTCTTAAAGGGCCCATGATGTAAGGTTTTTTTGAAAGAAGGTAAAAAGCTAACACATGTAATGTGTATTTAAATATAAATAATTTGTAACAATTAGTACAGTAGTTTCTGACATATGCCCAGTTTAATTTGACAAATTATTTTTTAGAATGTTTTAATGACAAGTTATGTTTTTGTTATCATAAAAAAAAAGTACTAGGAGTTCCATCAGGCTTAAAGTGATGAATGATGTAACTTTTTCAAAAAAAAAAAATCATCATCTTTGTATATGTAACACAATGTATGTTTGTAAATAAATACAATAAACATATATGATGTATCAAAGTAATAGCAAGCATTTGTTCATGATTGAAAAATGCATTAAATAATTAATACTTTGCATAAAAAGTTTACAGAGAGAAATTATATTACAATCCACGTATGTCATTAAATATGGATTTTTATTCCTTCATATTTATTATGTTGGGCCTACTTGAATATATTTATTTATTGACAATAGCAAAGTACCTTTGTACTGTACAATTTATGTAGTTTTTAGAGATATAGAGATACCAAAATTTCAGCTGATTCCGATACCATCTTTGTGAAGGATTTCATTTCTTTATTACTACATATTATGTACATATAAAGGAATTACATGAAAAGTTAAACACAATGATTTACTTTTTTTAATTAGGGCTTAACAAGGAAAAACATAAATATTTCAATTATGATTATGATAATAATGATTTTTAAATAATATGAAATTATTTTTTTTTAGAAAATTAGTTCCTTTCCGTACTCAGGAGTCAATTTATTTTTGGTTTGTTCATGTAAATTGACAGCACTACTGAATAGACTTTCATTTTCAATTGATGGGCCTCCGTTTTGATATGCAAGTCTATTATTATTGCACTTATTATATGTTAAAATAAAAATTAAAGAGAAAATAATTTCATCTGGGGCCCCTTCCGGTAGAAGCGTCAAGTCTTAAGCCTAAGTTATTCTTTACTATGATCTTCAATTCTTTTTATTGGTTGGTTTTTTTTTTTTGTTTTTTTTTTTTATTAATAATGTGTGTAATTAAGTAAGTACAATTAGTAGTAGAATCGGCATTATTAAGCTGATTCTGATACCAATTCTATGCATCGGCACACTCCTAGTAGTTTTACATTGTTCATTAGGCATATTTATTGGATAATTAGGAGAATTTCGCTTTTAAAGATAGGGTGTGTTTATTAGTTCTGAAAGACATCCAGTCGCTATTTTTCGATAAAAGCGCATCATAGTAATGTAAATCGTGTGTATTTTTTTAACATGCCTCTTATTTTGGAGTTGGAAGACTAAATTTTCTTTTCCTCAGCTGTTGTCATTATTATTTACCTCTTGAGTAGTGAACTTCCTTTCCTACTACATTCAATTATATTCGATACCTGATTGAATATTCGAGTGTGCTCATAAAAGACGGAGAGTAACCGTAAGGATTTATTACGGATCAAAGATTGTAAGTCTTTGTTGGATTCGGAGTAAGTTGAAGATAGACATTGGAGTAATTCTTGCCTAGCTTCTTTTATTTCCATCTCTCACTCCCTAATTGTCAGAGCTGCTTGTAGCTGATCCTAGAACTGAAATGACATAATACTAAAACCTGCTCTCCTCCAAAACATTTATTAGAGTTACAATATTGATTTTCAGTTTCTTTTTTATTAACGTGTCCACAATGCTAACTATTTTCGTCACTGGCTATAGTGGATTGAATGATTCTTCCTCAAAAATTTAACTGGCAGATAATGCTAACAAGGATATTAATTATTAAGTCATGGCTTATTTTCCACTTATCAGTATTCTGAACAGTGATTGGTTCACTTTTAATTAGCTCTTGTTAAGTTGTGAACAATTCCCAACAATTATTAAATAATAATTGCAGAATAGGGATGATTTAGCCAATTACCAATTTTGGACTTCTTTTTTACATTTCTTTTCGGAGGATCATACCTAATGATTTAAATTAAGACGAGTTAATTGGAATCGTATTTGTGGCTAAATGTAATGAAATATAATAATCATTTACGTAAAACATAAACTGATTATAAACGAAGCATAAATCAATTTAACGGATTGAAATAGTCCCATAAAAGTCACTTTTTCATCAAAATGATCTTATTTTTACGTTATAAAATATACGAAAATATTTAATTATTTTCGGATTTTAGAACTTTGTCCCTCCTAATGAGGCGAAATAACATGAATACCCCATCTAGAGGGAGTATAGTTAATATTTTTAATAACGTAAAATGCACAATTTTCGAATTAATCTTTATGAAACTTCATCAAATGGTTTTAAGAATAAAAAAAGACTTAACAGCAACTTTTAATATAACTTGATACCAAAAAGTAATAGTGATATTTGACTTAATTCTAATTAATAGGTACTAAAAATCCAAATAAAGTCTCTATATTTGTGCAATTACTTTTGTTTTAGATCGCGATTACGGATAATACAAGTAGTTTAATTGGAAAAAAATATCAGATTTCTGCAAATATAATAGTTCATGTATTCATTTTTTGTACGTGTGTACTATCACATATTATGCCAGCTGAAAAGTTCATAGACTGAGGCATAGGTGGCGTCAATAGAATTAAATTACATAATTTTTAGATATTATCAACCTTCAAGCGATAGGTATACAAATTTGTGATGGACATATCGTACAAGAATACTAGTACAATTAAAAGCTGTGTCCAAAATGGGAATGTGAAAGCTCACATTCGATCAAAAGCAACTACATGTTTAATATTTGGAGTATTTTTATCGAAATTCAATAGTAAAAGATACGACTTTTTGATACACATCTATGACTATTGATATTACGTGGCATCATCACTACACTCCAAAGTCCAAACTACAGTCAGCCGAAGGGACTGAGAGTGATGAACGGAATCCAATGTGTGAATGGTCGGCTGGCAAAACGATGGTAAAAATTGCATGGATTCGGCTATGAATTCCTTTATCAAATGATCCCATATTTTGCCCGTCTCGTTGAACCCATAAAAGTATGTTTTGTGGTCTGTAGTTACATTCCGCAAAAAATGCAGATCCTCTCTTCCTAAGTCTTACCGTATATAATTCGAGAGAAAGAGAGCTGGTAAATACTCGTAATTGAAGAGAGAAATCTTCACTCATTTTTTTGCAATTTTTATATCTATTTGGACTAAGAACACAGCCTTGCTAAGCTTTTCCTCCAAAACTCATATCAAACATGCATTTTCTATTCTTCTGATTAAACTAAATGTAATATCGTGTTATTGTTGTGACGTAGTCGCCCTTATTTTTACCTTTTCACTAGGGGGAGATGGCCTGTTGAAACTCGCTGTGTGTCTGGAAGAACCTGTAGTAGCTTCTAATTTTAAGCCAATCAGAATTGAGAACTACTAAATCCTACCTTCCTTGTCTTGAGTGTTCAGTCTTTGCCTAAAACCCTTTAGTTATAAGTAGTGATGTAAATCGTGTTAACTTTTTAGCTTACCCGCTTTTTTTGGTATTGGCAATATGAAGAATGAATTTTCTTTTCCTGATCGGTTATCATTATTATTTAATTTCTGAGTAATGAACGTCATTTCTCTAATTTCTAATTTTTATATGCTTGACTGGATTGAACATCCGTATGTCCTCATAAAAGATGAAGTGTAACCCTGAGTATGTGTTGTAGAGTTATAATTGTAAGTCCTTGTTGGGAATCGACATCAGCGAAATTCTTGCCAATGTCTTTGTTTGTTTTTTGTTTTTTTCATTCTCACCTTCCTCCCTGGTTAAGGCTGATTGTAGCTGATCTCCTCCAAAACATTCTTCAAATTGAAAGGGTAACCATATTGATTTTCGATTCCCTTTTTTTTTTTAACATGGCATTATACACACGATTTTTATCACAAATTATAAGACTTGAAAAATACAACATAATCCCTTATTTGCTCCATAACAGTATCATAATTCATTGAATACCTTTTCATATATATATTATAATATTGTCACATTGTATCTCAATCTCATTTTCCCCCGTTCTTCTTTTATATTCAATTAATTCCATATTCTTCCTTTATTTACTCTCGTGCTGATAGTACCTGAGGTATTCATGCAACAACTTTTTTTAGCTTCTTCATTTTGTACAAGAGCTATTGATTGATGATTTACTTGCATGATACCCTACAAGTTAATTAATTATTAATTAACACAATAAAAACATTATATGAAAAATATGTATAATGCATTTCCCTTATGTTCCTAGTAAATTGAGATGGAATAACGGAACAAAATAGTTTATAGGTAATTAACGCAACCTTTTGAATATATCTGTTACTTTTGAGGGGGCTTGAATAATATAATGTATATTATTATAAAAACAAATCGATATTTATTGTCAAATCTTCTCGATATTAGATAAAAACTGTATTTACGGAGTAAAAGTATATTTGGGGGGCTCATCATTTTTGCACTAATGCAGTCATTTTTTGATGTTTTTGGCTAAACTTATAACATTTGAATTATTCATTATTTTTCTTTCAGTCTGTATAATTAATCAACATTCAAAACTCACTTATTGAGAAGACATTTCATTTACTATAACGTTCCGCACAAGGGTGGAATTTTCAAATAAGGTTGAATTTTCTTCCAATTGTTTATCCTTTAATATTTATCACTATATTTATACTTCACATCAAGCATGTTTTTCAACAAAGTAGATTCTTAAAGATGATTTTGAGTGTGAATTTCAGTGATCTATGCTATAGATCTGATTATATATTAATCTACTATAATACATTGAAATTGAACCATTCAACATTATGGAAATTCTAGTTAATTTTTCCTCAAGAAATAGTATTTTGTCTTATTTTTTTAATTACTACCTCTGAAACTGTTACATACCTCTTTTACAATGAAGACAGTTGCAACGTTTGTTGAGTAACATTTAAATGGAATATGAAAAAAAAAAAAATTGACTGGTATAACCTTTGAATTGCAATATAGTGAAACCAAATTTAAGTCTGATGAAAATCTTCTATATTTTTGAGCTCGCCTGTTCTTTTTTTAAGCTGGCAGACTGAAGAATGACTTTTATTTTCGTAAGTAGTTGTCATTATTATTTAATTTTCGGATGAATGAAATTCCTTTTTTACCACATTCAATTATGTTTTAAACCTGAGGGAACATTTGTTTCAGTGTTATAGTTGTAAGTCATTGTTGGACACAGAGTAGAATTAAGGATCGACATCAGAGTAATTCTTGTCTATGTCCTAGTTTATTTCCTTCTCCCTTCCCCACACCTACTTGAAACTGCTCTAATGAAACGTCATGACAACTAAGCTGTTCTCCTCTAAAAATTCTTCAAATTGTTAGCTTTACCATTTTGATTTCCGGTGTGTTTGTTTTTTAACACGCCCAAAAAGCTCTCGATTAACAACTATTTATAACATAAAAAACTGTATTAAGCGTGTATCTGCAATCCCTGGCCTGTGGTCACACAAATTATTACATAGCTACTAGATAGATTTATAGATGAACCTGCACTCAACGATCATTTTTTAAGAAAAAATAAAGAAACATTAATCGCTTGTAGACTTATAATAGACCCTCTCTTGACGATTTAATAAATTATTTATGTATACATAATGCGTACATGCACATAAATCAGTGTTTCCTCACATTTATGTCTTTCACTCTCAATCATTCTGAAAATGAATTATATTATATTCCTGCCCAGACGTAAATTGAATCCCAAATTTCACAACATATTTTTGGACCTTGGTCAACAACAAGATATTTTCTCATTTTTTGGGATAATATGTTAGATTTGCCCTTTATAGTACAGAACTAGGTGATCACACAAAGACCATGGAATCACTTTTGTTCAAATTTACAATAATACTTTTTTGCTTATATTATAGGAATCATGTTATTTTTTTGTTAAAAACTCTATTAATATTATAATTTCTACTTTTTCGTCTTGGTATAATGCATGTTTCTGTATCTGAGACTAAAAGACTCAATAAAAATTATATCTGAAGTTTTAAAAAATAACATGTATGCGTGTACCAATTAAATATCGAACTGGTTTTTAAGTCAAATTTCAAATAGGTTTAATCATATTTTCTCTTGCAATGAGAAAAAAGTTTTTAAGTATTTTCCCATTCGTATTCAGATTTCATGTCTAGGACATTATATATTGATACTATGTATATTTGCATATTTATAATGGTTTTTTTATTTATACACGTGCAGGATGTATATGTCAGTTAATTGTAATGTTTCCGGTTTTATATTTTTATATGTAATTAAATATCTTTCTTTAAATAATAAATAATGAACAAGATACGCAGTATCATTAAACTTGTAAAATATATTAATAGTTGTAGTTATTTTCTTTAGCTGGAACTCATCTTGAATGTCCTCATTATTTCTGATTTCTCAGGAACATATTAGGAAGAAAGGTGATATGGTATACTGGTTTGCTTGATCAGAGCTAATGTCTGGGACGTCCGCAGGGGGGTGGGTTGAAGGGGATGTAGCCTCCTCCCCATATTATGGAATTTTTGTTTTTCTGTTCACTAGAAAATTTTATATTTTCAATTTAATTCAAATTTTCATTTTTTTTTACAAAGAAATTAATTTTCGGAGAACAGCTCTGGATTTTGAAATCTTTCTCTGAAAGATTTAATATTTGAAAGATTTTTGGACAGTAGGGATTTATTTAAGAAATAATTTTTCCAAAAAATTGAATTTTTGAGAGTATCGATAGATTTTTGAAATATTTTTTTAAAAACTTTAACATTTTTCTCTTTAATTTAATTTTCTTGTGAATATTTGTAGATTTTTGAAATTTTTTAGAAAAAATTTAGTTTTCTTCAAATAATTGTGGATTTTTGAATTTTTTCTCCAAAAAATTGAATATTTGAAATTTAATATTGTTTTGTTTTGTTTTTCGAAAATGTATATTTGAAATTTTAATTTTTTCATTTATTTTTCTTATTTTTTCAATTTCTATTTTTACAATCCAATTTCATTTTTGTATTTTTTTTTTCAAAAAAAAACTCCTTTGAATTTCCTTTGGAAGTGAAAGAATAGGATATAAGCAAACTAAATTATTTATCCACCAGGTGGTGTGACAGTCTGTGGCTTGATGTTTGAACTAATTATATATAAAAAAATTGTTTATGCTGATCAGATTTTACACAGCACCCTTTGTCCGCACCTGGTTATGGATGGAGCGGATCAATAAGCTTCTATTCATGGAGCGGAACCTGTTTAAGCACCGGCATGGATTTGGTGCTTGGGGGGAAGAAAACACAAATTCATTACACTATGTGAATAACATAAACCTATATTTTATATTTTAATACTATCATTAAGAGAGTTGTATTATTTTCTCTGTTGCTCCAATTATAAAATATTATAATTAAAGAAAAGTTCATTTATTACCCTTCTGTTTCTAGACATCATTTAATAACTGGCTGAAAAAGAAACCTGCTATGTATTTAGTGTAAAAAATGTATACATGTATTAATTTGATGTAGAGGTTGAGAGGAATCTCATATGATGAATATTCCGACATTTACAGTGTATTTATCTACCTTTATATATGAATGTCTTAGTGAGTATATAATGAATAAGTACAGTTCATATACAACATGGAGCAGTCGAAAGGATATAAAAAAAGTGCTTGAGAATATTCAGTTAATTCATAAAGTTTAATCTAGTAAATTTACGATAAGAAAGATTGAGAAATGGATGACTGACCTGAAAGATAAGGAATTCATTATTAAGGAAAAAGTTTTTTATTTACAAGAGTCATATATCAAGAATGATAAATTATATGAGAGGATCAAACACCTTGAGATCCCTGGATATAAATCATCAGAAGTCGCTATCAAAACTAGTGGTATTGGATGATGTTATTGAGCTACTAGAATTGAAAAGGGAGGCCGAGTATCAATTGTGGAAACAACGTCTATGATTAAAAATAGTGAAGAATTACACAAGATATTGGAAAGTTTATATACATATAGAGAGAAAAATAGTAATAGTTGTATGTGAAGAAATTTTTGCTAGAGATATACCAAATACTGATAAAATTCATTTTAAACAGCCTGAATTATTACGGGGAGACATGAATCTCACGGAATATATTGAATGGAGGATGTGTATCGATGACTATAGGAAATTAGTAGGCATTGAAAAATTTCCACAAGAAAAACAGTTTGCAAATTTGAGGTTATTTTTGGATATGGATATAAGACAAAAAGTAAGATTGTCCATGGGAATACCACATTACTCTACAATAAAAGTATTTGATGTTTTGGATAAAATTCAAAAGTTTTTTACGATCCCAATATGATATAAAGTTAGATAAGGTCAAGTTTTACTCTATATATCAAATTGAAGGACAGACGTTTGAGGATTTTTTTTTTTTGTAGGAGCGCAAAACAATACTGATCGTGCAGAATTGAATGGTAAATGTGGTAACAAGGAGTGTCTAGAAGAAAATATAGTGGTAAAATTGATTGGTGGACTTTTGGAAGAAGAAGCAAGAATTGAGCTTATGTTCATTCCAGTGATTGAAAGCTTCAAAACATCGTCGATATATATGTAAAATTTAATTGAAAAATATCAATATGTTATCATAGAGCAATATAGGCCATTGAAGAAGATGTAGTACGAACCAATAAAAATTACATTAAAAGAAGATGCTATTGCTTATAAATTGTATAATGCAAGAATGATACATTTTGTACCAAGAGAAGCAACTAAAAAGGAATTGGATGATATTGCAAAAAAGGGATACAACTAGAAAACAAGCCAACAGAATGGTGTCACCCCCTAGTCGCAGTTGGAAAGAAAAGTGAAGGCATAAGAATTACTGTTGATCTCACAAAGTCAAATAATTTTTTTAAGAAGACAAATACATCCAATGACGAGTCCTAAGGATATGATTTCCAATATATCATTGGGTAATAAATACTTCACTATTTTTAACACCATAAAGAGATACTACGTCGTTTATTACACCTTGGGGAAGATATATGTTCAAAAGATGGCCAATGGGATTAAACGCAGCGAGTGATGTTCTTAATCGTATGATGGACCAAGCGTACGGTAGCCATAACAGCATAACAAAAACTGGTAGACAATATTTTGGTATACGACAAAAACTTCAAGGATCATGCAATGAGGTTCGAAAGAATGTTATGTGTCAGTAGAGTATTTGGAATTTCCTTGACTGAAGAAAAGTTTGAATTTACCAAAAATAGAAATCGAATACATTGAATATATTGTTAGAAAAGAAAGTATTAACATCGACCAACGTCGATGAAGATCTAATTTTTTTTTTTTTTTTTTGTAGTTAAGTTTTATTTTTGACAAAAATTTCTATGAAGTAATTAGTACCGTATCCGAATTTTGGTAGTCAAATTAGTATCAATCATTTCTGATGATTATACTTGTATTACATTAACGTCATTTATTGCAAAATAGCTAATTAAATTCAAAAAATATCGAATAAAAACAGCTAAATATACAAATAAATCGAATATCAAGATAGATAAAGAATTGCATAAAGTCAGATTTAATGTTTCAGGAGCAAACTGAAAAATATTTGCAATAAAAAGTTGATTCAAAGGAATAAGAAATATTTATACAAAAGAGTGTACGCAGGGGTTGGCTAGAGCCCCCCCATCAAAAAAGGAATTTTTGCTATTATCTTGAATTTTTCTTCGTCATTCAGTCAAATTATACAGCAGAGCAAATAATTTAATGCTTGATTTTTTTTTCGCAATAAATTTAATATTTTATTAATAACTAAAGATTTTAGAATTTTTTTTCTAAAAATATATTTTTTTGGGAATCCAAAGGAATTTATATTCCCAACGATGTCATCGATATAGAACTGAAAATCGTTGCTCACTAATCTTGTTATAATAAAATTGCGACATAGAGCATATTTTGAATAGTGTTGTATCGACCTGAGTCAGTAAATTGGAAAGTGGGAAAACGAGAAAAAATGAAATAGCTACGCATGTCCATTGTCCACTACCCATTTTGTTCGAGTATATATTGACTATTTTATTCTGTCAACGATGTTTTATGGGTGTTAATTAATAAAAAGTTACTTCATAAATAGTGTGAGGACAGGTATTTACGAGAATAAAAATGGTAAATATTTTTTATTTGTTTGTCGAAGATGTTAATATTTCTAGAGGTTGATTCCTGCAGGTTAGAAAGGAGGGAAAGAACAAAAAAAAGAATGGAGTTAGTCTAATGGCCGGGAGAGAAGTCGTACAATCCCCATGATATTCATCGTTTATCTTTGAAATTTTTTATCAACGTCTTATAATAGCTAGTACATTTAGTAGTTTGAATCCTTAAAGTTATTATTAAATTCCTTACCGGCTAGTGAATAAGTATTATACGACCACTTCAACTTTATTTTCGAGATAGTTTAAATCATACAGTTAGGACCAAAATAAAAGCTGTATTTCAAACGACATATTCTGGCCAAACATGAAAACAAAATGGTTGTAGATTGCAACTTTGATCTGTACCACCCATGACACCCTGGACATTATCAAGCAGCTTTTGGTCAACCTCCACACCATCTACCACCTTCCCAGGCCCCTGGTAGATGTGTATTGCCTTAAGTATTATCTTCGAAGTGGTAGGCCAGTTAAGCTAACCTTTGAAGCTTCCAGACACTCTTTTTAGGCCAACTTGGTAGTGTCTGTATTCGCAAAAAATAAATCCCTACACCAATTTACCGTGTCACAGGTCGTCAAATCTTCTTGGGGTTTGAATAGAGGTCATTCTTGATCCAAATATATCAAAGATTCTATATGGAGACATTGTAAGACACTTCTTAATGACCTCAAACATGACACCAGAGCCCGGACCTCAACCCACTGCAATACAGCATCCGGTGACAAGTTGTACTCCAAAGCAACATTGCCTACCTCAAGTGCTCTGGGAATAAGGAATGGAAGAAGGCAATCCGAAGTTCCATATCACATTTGTGTTTGGCCTTTCGGCCTCGCTTGGAGACTTTCATTACCAACAAGCTATATAAATAATGTTCCTTTATTTATATATAATAAATCTATATTTGATCCCTATCATGTCTCAATTCATTCCATTTCATTCAGATTAAAATAATGTGCACCATGAAAGATGTTACAAGACTTGTTCACTACCTTGTATAGCTCCTTGAAAAATTGGGCCCTATAAATAGTTTAAAATATGATCTCTTATACAATCACTTAGGAAGAGCACCACGAATCTCAAAACATTTAATGATTTTTGGTTAGGAAAATAAAGCCAACTTAGTAAAAATATGAAGTTTACTGGAGTTATTTCGAATTTGAAAATCTACTCATCTAAAAAAAAATCGTCATCTCAAGTCGAATCAAACCGAGTCGATAATTATACCAGTCAATACAACACTAATTTGAGGATTTGAGCTCAAAACCAAAGACTCAAAACTTGTCTCGGACTTGAAAACTAGGAATTGATATTTTGCTGTAGAAGTTCGATTACAATCAGTTCAATTTTTGTACCGGATATAAATTATCATTCCTCTTCTAACTTCTGTAGTTGTTATATATTTTCTTCACCCAACGGAGTCTTCGAACCCTTTAGGGGTAGCAAATAATTATTATACGGTCCATTTTGACCCTTACTACACGCCTTCAAAGATGCTGTAGAGTCTTCACAGAGTATATTTTATAGTTGAGGGAACTCTAGGTATTAGAGACATTATAAGAAATAAAATGTTAATATTGAAGGCAGATGAATAACTATTCCGGATATCAACATATAGTTTAGAAACTTGGTTCGATAGTGCACTACGTCATTTGTATCCTGTAATGTAAAGTTATGTTTAGTAGGTCTAGACGGGATCTATGTTCCGGTTTTACTGGTCTTGTAATATGTGTCAACTTTGCATCAATGTCTTTTATGTATACAAATAGATTTTAGTGTACGAGGTGTGTTCGAAAAGTAAGGTGACTTTGTAATTTTTTAAGAAAAAATATTTATTTATTCATCAACATTTCTGCTGACCCCTTCAAAGTAATCCAGCTCAGATACAATACACTTGTGCCAACGCTTTTTCAATCATTGCAGCACTTCTCATAAGTGCTTTTCAGTATAGACTTGACCTCTTCCAGCAATGCAATCTTTATCTCCGCAAATATATGTACTTTCAAATGTCTCTTCAGTTTTGGGAACAAGGAAAAGTCAAATGGGGCAAGTTATGACCCTTTTGAGGAAATCAGGATCGTCATTGACGTCTGTCAACAGCTCATGAGCGATGGTTATGCTAGGATTCTTTTGGTCAAAATGATCAGTTTCGAAACAAACTTCGCTAACACTCGTCCCATGCCTAAAATGGTCCAAAATATTTTACTGCACGAGCCAACCGATATGTCAATATCCTCAGCAACTTCTCTCATAGAGATTCGAAGACTTTCAAAAACAATTTTCTTCACTCCTTCAACGTTTTCATCTGTTGTTGACGTGCTTAGTTGTGAAGAGCAAGGCTCGTCATTGGTATCTTCCTGGCCATGTTGGAAGAGTTTGTACCACTTTTCACCTTTATTTTTTTACTCAGAACAGCTTCACTGTATGCCATAGTCAACATTTCAAGTGTTTTGAGTACTTATTTTTATTTTTACACAAAATTTAAAACAAACTCTTTGATCGATGTTTTTCAGTAGCAAAAAATCGCCGCACATGCAGAATAATTCTAACCGTTATGCCTCTCACAAACAAGCTATATATTTCATATAGCTGAAGCATTAAATATATGTTCGTGGGGAGTGTAGTAACATAAAAACATCAAGCATGCCAAAAGTACGTTGCCCGTGAAATTTGAAAGTCACCTTACTTTTTGAACACACCTCGCATGATAGGCTTCTTCAATATAGTACTTCATTTATCTTTATTCTTAGTACTTTAGCTTTTAATACTCAGTAATGTTATCCAAAAATACATCACGTAGTTAAACACTACGTATATATACATAACCTCGTCAACCAATTGATACGTTTTGAAACAGCTTGGTATTTTACTCAAAATATATTCAGTGATTGTATCAACTTCTTGACTCATTGGTGGTTGAGTTATTCTTTCTTGTAACAATGTTAATATCTTTGTAGCTCTGGGTAAAAAAAAAACTCTCGAGATGTTCTGCTGAATAATAACAGATGTATTCACAATCCAATTTCTCATCCAATCATGGATATCTACATCTCTTTTCTTCTCTTCTATTCCTAACAAACATAGAGACAAACTTAGGTTGAGTGATAAATAATAGAAACGACCGAAAAAAAAAAATAATGGACTCTGTATTTTTTAGATTAAGAATTTAATCACAATTTGAATCTATTCATTTATGTATCTGGTCAACAAAACAATAATAATTATTAATTAATTAATTTTTCATTGAATTTTCTTCTGATATATTTTTTGCAGTTTATTTTATTTTCAGTTTAAGTGTTAACTTATTTATTGTATCTTTCAGCTGTTTATTCGAAGTTTTATTTATAGAGAACCATAGTATGGAGTTTGTTAAGCTGTCCTCCATGTATTAAAGACGGGCCATTGAAGAAACTTTCAATTGTATTTACTGATAAAATTGATTATTTAAACACTAATTTCCAAATAACACATATATTTTGAATTATTTGATCAAAATATGCACTTTAAAAGCTCTTTTTTAACCTAATTTTGCACAATAAGCCTAAAATGTATTATTTTCTGTGGTAGCACAGTTTGACAAATGGTCTAAATTATAAAGTTAATGAATTAAATACTAATTTCGGAATAAAAAATTAATTTGCACTTTTTTGACAAACATGCAATATAAAAGCCTTTTTTCAAACTATCTCTGCAGAAAATGCTTAAATTGGCGTATTTTCTGTTGTAGCATAGTTTGAATATTAAAAAATATATCTTACTGCCCTTATTTACAAGTATATTATACAAAGGATGATTCCAGTATGCGCATCCTTAAAGTAGCCAGTATTTCTTGAAATAGCCTTCAAAATTATGTTCAGTACACTGCAATATACATACAATAACTTCACACATTAGACACATAATTTTTTTGACATGAAGGATCTTATATTGTCTTTCTTTTAGCAAATCATGTAAACTATTGGTGGATGTTTGCACACTAGGATTAAGCTTATTTTTTAAATTTTTCAAATATATTAATAAAATAATACATTTATATTGTTTAGCCCAGGGATGTCCAACCATTGAATATAATGGGCCGCATTACCACTTGAAATATTTTAATGACACGCAGAACCTATTAAATTAAATTTCATGATAAATGGATTTGTAAAACAAAACTATTAAATACATATATTTCAAATTTAGGTCAAACCTAATTTTTCAAAGACAAAACTCCTTTTAAAAAAGGCCAATCTGACAACCCTGTTCAGGGGCGTCCGCATGTTGCTTGTTTTTTTAATTTTCTCCACTACATAATTTGATCCAATGAATTTCTTTTTTAGAAACGAAATCTATCAAAAAAATTATCTACTACATAATCTGATCGAATTACCATCTTTTTAAGAAAAATAATCCTCAAAGATATATTTTTTTTTACTGTTTCAAAAAAAAAAAAGTCCAAAAGTGACATTTTTTTATAAAATACTACTTAAAGCGAAAATGAGTAATGGGTCGCTCTTAACCATTAAGCGGGTCGTAATTCAACCCGCAGGCCAAGTGTTGTACATCCCTGATTTTGCCCCTCGTTGCCCTAAGCCTCAGGTTATGTTGGAGGATGTTTGAGCTTAAAAGTGACTCCTACTAAAAAAAGTTGTATTTTTTATTTATTTAACATAAATTTATGGCTTATTTTGTATAAATTTGCCTGCACTTCATACTTTCTTGGTCTATCACAAAATTAGAGACAGCGACGACGGATAGTCAAAATTCCATTATTGCAGTCACTTTATACTATGGACATAACTAGAGGAGATTGTGTCTTTGTCTCTTATGGAGTATTCGGGTGAATGGTAAGGGAGGGACTCGGAGTTGATCCGTGGACTGAGAGATTAGACCAAGATACAAGTAGAAGTCGTTGTATCTTACATAATGATATGTGATCTCCTATGATCTCATCCACCCATCCAAATACTCCATAAAAGACCAACTCTCAACCTCCATATCATAATGAGACACTCATAATATCCTCAAAAGTCGTAAAAAGTCGAGATCCTTGTCCTTCTACTCTAATAATATATCATTCTAGCAAAGTTATTACCTTACTATTAAAAGGTTAATATATTTGAATTTCGACTTTCTGCTGTAGCTTTCTCCCATTTCTAGATAGAAAGCGAAAGTTAAACGTGCGGACAAACTCCCTTACTTTCTAAAACGTTGTATAGTTATTTTTTCTGATATAAAGGTCATAAAAAGGTCACGCAGGTTAATGTCAAACAAATGTGCACTTTTTTTTTATCTAAGTAAAGTACAATACTTGCAAATTTTGGTAATGACTAGCTAAATCGTTTTGCTGTGATACGCTAAAGAACAGACAGATAAACGAAAAGCTACAGTTCACGTAACGACACTTATCGTTCTTTTCAAACCCAACGTTTCAACATACGAAATTATTATAAAAAATTATGAAATGTTATTAATTGAAATTTTGTTGAACTAAATTTTAAATTTTTTACAAAAAAGTTGTAATGTGTAATATATATATGATACCAAAACAATAAACATTTTTTCCCTAAGAAAGGGTAAAATTTTAAAACTTTTGGGAGTCCAGAATACTTTTCAAAAATTTTCAAAATAATCCAATGAGGTGTAGTAAAAAGGCATTCATTATTTTTTCAATAGATAGCTTTGGTAATGTGTATCTCGCGATTTATAAGTGTAATCGTTTATACTAGATGGTCTTAGAAAGATAAAATTTGTACTAAAAAACTCCTGAAACAGTTTTGTGATTGTTATTATTTGAGCCTGCGTCAAAGATGAACACCAGCCGAGAGAAAATAGCCCATATTTTACATTTTTTTCTTCAAATAAATGTAAAACGCAAGCCATGCGGCTGAAAATGTGAACAGTGTTTATCATCCTGATACTGTAACAACCAATTACGCAGTATTTTAGTTTCCTCGCCTTAGTTCCAGGAATTTTGATGTCAAAGATGCACCACACTATAGAAGGCCATTTGTAGAAAATGTGGATAAAATAATGAAAATTATCGAGTCCGACGATTTTGTTTTAAATCTGTTATGATTCAAAAGAAGATAACATTAATAGAAAAAAGTTTAAAAATAAAAGAATATATATTCATTAAAAATAATGGATTCCGAACATTTAAAAAATAAGATCCGCCATTTTGTAAACCCTAGAGTGCCATAGATGAAGTAATATTAAATAAAATCCCACGGACTATGGTATATACCAGGAATATTTGTCCAAAAATATTATATAATATTTTCGATTAGATACATATTCGATATATAAATTAATCAAATGTATTCCATGATCCAAATAGATGCTTCTTCTTTTCAAATAAATTTAATAACACTAATAAACAAATTTTGGCTGTTTTCTTGACTACTTATATCTCGGGAAATAAGACTATGACCTTTATAACACGAAACTTATGTTGTTGTGGTTAACAGAGAGCAACATTTCATATGCTATCGATAAACCTTGATAGCTTAATAAATATACAAAAATATTTTTCAACCAACAAATCTTAAATAACTATTAAAAAAATAATTTTTTAAATCTTGTTAATTTACAAGTAAAAGATATTGTCATTTTTTCCGTTGTGATAAAAAAATGAGCAATTAAATAGAATTTCAAGGAGAGGGTCCATTCTTTGTCATTTTTCTTATACTTACAAATCAAATCCTCCAATTCAGAAATAAATACAGAAATTTTTTGTTTTTTATTATTTAAATCTTTCAAGGCAAAAAAATAACACTAAATCAAATGGATGTTGTAAAAATTTATTTTTCAAAAAAGCTCTTTGTATACAACAAAACTAGAAATTTAGAATGATACGTGCGTCAACACTATGCCGAAAACCTTATTCTGGAACGCCAATTTGCCAAAAAAAAATTAATAATAATAATACATATATTTGATTAAGATTCTGCATGCATATGGTAATGATTTTCATTCATATTATATTAATTTTAAAATATAAAATAAGTAAGTATTTGCCACAAATTGAAAAGTATTAATCTATTTATTACTGACTCATTTTTTATAAGGATGCTTCAACAATTGACTCAAACCGCTATTAGAACAAAAGTTATGATAACTGATCAATAACTAATTAAACAAATAAATTGGAAAGAGAAAATATGTTTAAAGAAGAGAAAAAGTCAAAAGATCAATGATTGACTTAGATTCAATGGACAATGTAATTGAATCATTCCTTAATATGGATATTTGTTGGAGCTACTAAGTAACTTGGTCAAGTACTTATTGACACTTATTTACCTACAAGGTTGTCTCTGACCTTATAATTATCAAGGTATACTTGTCATTGAATTATCATCAAATATATTTATTACTTTTTTCACCAAAGCATCTTTTGGGCAAAATGGCATTTGCTAAGGTGGTTTTTGGCAATAAGTTTTCCGGTAAAATCTCCTAGAACCCAGATTATAAAACACTTTCATATTTCTTTATGTAAAAGCAATCTAGAGCACTAAATCTCTATCACTATTTCAAAATATAGTTAAATATAGTGTCAAGGACACCGTCAAAAAGGACCCAACCATGTCTCTAGGTTCACAGTAGGTTATGTTGCATAGCTGACAGTAACTCCGAAGCCGATACTGCTATACGTGGGGGTCCAACTTCAAACGTCTATTCAACTCATACTCCTCCAAAAAAAAAAAAAAAAAAAATGAAAAGGATCCAAAAATACTGGGAGGAATGGGGGAAGCTAACACCTTGGTAGATAATATGTGTGAAAACATCTATAAAAAGCACTGAATGGTGGGTCGTCAAACTATTTATGTAGCCCATGGTGGGCTGACAGACCTCAACCAACACACTTTCAGTCGTGACACATGCAAGCATAAGGGACGAAACATAATATATATTTTTTCCATGTGTTTATGTCATAATTATACATCTAATTCAAATCAGTGTCAAAAACACCGTGCTAGGAAAGGGAAGGTAATAAGGTCGGTCGACCCTGGTAATGAGGTGTCCCTTATTTATTTTTCTGATAGTTGGCAACCCTACAGACATTCATTGTCATAATATTTCTCTACCATTTTTAAAATGAATTACATATATGTATTTCCGAATATTTAAATCCTACATAGTATTTTATTCGATAATATTTTATTAAAACGTAGCTATACATTTGTATATCAAAGAAATAATAAAATGGTTAAGTTATATAAATACACGAAGACTACGAGGGATCAATTTGAAATACAGAGCCTAAGTATAGAATAACATAACATATTACTTTGTTTATTTGTCAAAAAGAATAAATTATGGAATATTCATAACATATTAAGTGAGACAAGGGAATCACCAGCTGAAATAAAAATATAAAGGGTATTTTTGTGTTAGTGAGGTAACGCCATGTTATATAAAAAAAATGTACTAATGAAAAGTAAGAGTTATCTTTTATATTATTCAAGCAAAGTTCGGCTGACCGTTGAATTCTTTTGACTCCGGACAGTATCAAATATATTTACCCCACACAAGATTTCGCTTTTTATTATAGTAAAGATACGTCACTTTATCATTTTCTCTCATGAATTATTTTGAAACTTTTGAGGGTGCCAATACTGATGCACATAGTAGTATCTAAATAAGCCAATAAATATTGACAAAGAGCTATCTAATGAAGATAATTTAGTATTTTTAAATAAGCATTTATAATAAGTAGTAATTATTTCGGCCCAATATATAGCTTAAAACAAAAAATATATATGGGGTGCAAATACTTATGCGCGTGACTTGTATATCTAATCGTATTTTGATTGGGGATATTTTTGATTGGGGATATTATAATTATCAATTATATATTATAATATTGTCAAAATCCTCACAAGCATGTTTTTCATCTTTTTTTTCAGTAAATACGAGGTTTTTGGTCATTTCTAGTGAAGGAAATATACATTTTCTGGGTGTTTTTAGGGAGTGGGGAAAAATTCAAAAGATCGGCCCAATAATTTGATCATATAACCTTTAGAAATAGAAAAGAGATCCTTAAAAAAATTGAAACCCCTGTTTTCCTATTACAATTTTTCTTCCAAATCAATATATTTTTTGGGTGAAGAAGACAAAAATTGTTTTATATGGGAGTAAGGCCTACTTCGCCTCCCCAACCCCTTCCCTTTCAAACGACCTTGCATATGTACATTATCTTGAAACCAAATTACTAGGTCATATGAAGTAATTTTAATAATATAATGTTTACTTACACTTAATCAGTGCAACTTCATCTGACCAATTAAAAGAACATTTAAAAAAACTGTTTTGGGAATAAGTCCTATGACTGATCCAGCACTATAGTAGGTACTAAGGGTTGGATGGTATGATGAACCCACAGTTCGATACGAACCGCATTACAACCTTCATGGTACGCGGTTTGGTACTATATAATAGTCTTGTTTATTTATAATAATTAATGTAGTTTTCAAGTTTTTTCAATTTTTATGGTTTAATATTTTCTTTTCTACAAAAATAAGTTAATCCAAATTTTACTTAACTTCTCTAAAAAACAAAGGTTGGTGTAAAATATACACGAGTTATATAATCCTACTTTTCATAAATTTACTTTATTTTTGCAAAAAGATTTTTCGGTAATAAACAAGACCGCGTAGCAGTCACAATATCGCCAGCTGTCGAAAAAGTTATTTCACTTTACCTGTAGTTGCGAGGTATTGTGAAGCTGAATTGGAAACTTTAGGAAGTTCATTTAAATTATCCCTCCACCATACTACTAGGTGTCCGTCAACTGTGATGTATTTTATCCTTTTGGAAGTATCATTATCTCTTTTTTGTATAAATAAATACAGAAATCATTTCTTATATAAAAGGATGCTTTTGGATTTAAATCTTACCTCAATTTCCAAATCTATTAATTTAAAAAAATAGAATAAACGAATTTTATAAATATCAAAATATTCCATATTTAAATATATTGTAGTTATATACGTATCGGATCGAGAGTAAAATGTACCAAACCGAACTGCAGTACATCCCCATACCATACAAGCCCCACTAGATACATCAAATACTTATATACTATGGGGCGTGAACAAAATCCATTTTGTAAAAACGTACCTCATTTTCAAAATATGTTAGAGTTCCTGCCCATAGAACGACATACATACTTACTTGATCTACAACTCATTCGATCACACAAGTCGTGTATAGGTATATATGTGAATGTGTACTTTTTTTCACTTCAAAACCAGTGTTGCAGCTTCCTTATTCAAACTCTACATATATATTTTGATAGGAAGAGTCTCTGGGCGGTTCCCCATTTATTATTGAGGGTTTTTTTTTTTTTTTCCTTTTTTGTCTTTCGAAAAGATTTATGAGGTAATAAATGAACATCAAATTTATAAGAGTAAGATTTGGTATGAATGAGAAATATTTGTCTTTCAATTTAAAAAAAAACATACTCAATAGGATGAATAGGCTGTAATTAAGGACAATATGGGAAAATGTACGAGGAATGGTACCCTTATGGGTTAATTGAGTCGTACAAAATGGCTTGCCAATACATTGTTGTGTCGGTCTTTATTTAGGACCAAGAACCTTGGTCTTGTCCAGTGCGGTCCAATTCAGAAAAAGGTTACTCGGTCCGCTATTATGGCGTTTAGTTCAATTTTTTTTCTTCGTTCAGCCATTATTTCCGTTAGTTCCAATTCCGCTCTGATTATAAGATAGGACCATATACACTGTACGACAGAAAATCGTGACATCCATTTCGATAGTGTCTGGGAGGCCTCTTTTGAGAACTTGATTTCAAAAAAATTTTAACACAAAAATTCAATGAATAAGAGTGTTCAAATGAGCTACAATTGACTGAAATCGGCTCAATCATTGTGGAGATGGAGGCCTAAAGACGAAGTATAGAGGATTTTATTCGTGCTTAGTATAGCAACGACACAAGAAAAACTGGACAGTGGACAATTCGAGAAACTCCAAGAACGACCACTACCTCGCCTACGTGGTGAATAAGGTTCCACTGGTCAACCAGACTAAGTTCCCAGCCTCAATGATGACGCTAGGAATCGTGGCATCAGATGGAAAAAGATTCCCCTTATGGGCTCCTGAAAGGAATGAAAATCGGGGCCATGGAGTACCAGGGTGTCCTCAAGAAGGGAGTCTTGCCCTGGGTGACGTCCAACTACCCAGAAAGAAACTATGTATTCCATTAGGACTATACTGCGGCCCTGGAAATATATGAGAGCATAATTTATTATTTTTAGTGGGCTATTTACTTAAATATACGGCCAAATGATGAGCCTCACCCCATGATTCGGAATGATTGAACTGTTCAAGTTCATATGTTCGAGTTAAGGTAGAGTACTAGAAACTTTCATGTTCTATAAGAGCCTTCTAAAATTGCCACAAACAAGCGTTCGTCTTTACTTTATCAGCACTTTAGAATCATGTTTAGAAAACTAAAAAAAATATATAAACTTTTATTTCTTGAATTTTTTTTAAGTACTATTGGAACGGAACGCTAAAATTTGATTTTTAGGGTTAAAAAAAAAAATCAGTTTCGTTCAGCGTTCTGTTCATTGAACGTACGTTCCATGGAACAACGTTCAATTTTCGTGCCGTTCACAAGTCTGCTTGGTCTTTAAAGATGGTAAAATCGATCCCTTTTGACGTCATTGAGGGTTTCTTTGTTTAATTACTATGTTATATAATATAATAAATTATATAACGAAATAAAAATATAATATAATCGTATTATATTGTACTATTAAGAAAACAAGGATATTTTTCGCAAGATACGCACAATTATCTTAAAATACATATCTCATATATTTTATTATGCTTAATAAACCATCAACATTTAAAAGAAAAATTACAAGGAACGGTCCCTAGGACTGGTCTTAATACTTGACTGGACCCTATGAATAAGGATCAATACAATTCTTGTTGGAATTCAGAAAATTTTGATTTTAAATAATAACTAAAAAAATAATTATGTATTTTCTAATAAAAGGTAAGTTAATATTTGAATGGGAAAAGGGTGTGATATCAGTTGGAAATTGGGAGGGGGGGGACATTTACCTACCCCCTCCCCCAAGGTAAATCCTAGTGACGCCCTTGAATGAAGAAATCTCCAAGCCTAGCAAACAGAACTATATCCGAGGATAGGCCAATGCACTTTTCTATGCTAATTTGACTAACTGGAGTTTAACTTTTTAATTTTTGATATTTTTTAGCCATCATCGTTTATCAAAAACCTAAAATGGCAAATATTTTTTATGAACAACAAATTATTTTACCATTTATATTCTAAATTGTGTTCATCGATCTGGAGTCACATTTAAAAAACAAATTATTGATAAGCACTAGAATTGTATTTCAATTAAAAGGGGTAAAAGTATCGTTGTTTTTTTTTTGGGGGGCACGGCCACCTAGAGTTTCCTATAGGTCTCTAATGTTCATATTTCAAGGAACGATGTCCAATATAAGGTAATTTAATTAGTTCATATTCGGAGCAAGGATTGTTGTCATGGATTTCAAGACGAAAATTGTATCAATTTACTCAGAGTTTGAAAGGTTTTTTATCAAACTTGGGACAGTCCAGTCTAAATTGCATATTTATACAAACTTTTTTTTATCTCAACACATGTAAACCTTGAACCCTACTATAATTATAATAAATTGAAGAATCTATTCAATATATGTATACGTAAACCTATATAATTAGGTCTATCCCATAAAAATGAGGTTTGATGAATGTTGTTGAAGCCTTGACAATAAAATAAGGAAACTGATTTTTTAAATTCATTGTTATACATTCTATTCCATTTGAAAGGAATACATTTTTGGGGGGGTTGAAGCCTTAACCTTGTATTTATAAATACTGTTGTTGTCCTATCCACACAATATATATGTACACATAATTCCTCAAAGTAAAAAGAAATAAAAAATATCGTGACTTCCAAATGTTTGCATTGATATGTATACATATTCTATCAATAATTATGGTTTCAAATCCATTGTCTGCTTTCTTCACTTCATAAAGGTCATTGTAACACATGGCACGTTCATTTTTGTCATTTTCCCTTAAAATCATGGTTTCCAAACAAAGGATAAATACAGCGTGTCCCAACAAAACGTGAACGAAACTTTGAAAAGATTATATTGACTTAATAAGTCATTTATCGGTTTTTCCCGTAATATCAAGTATCAAAGCAACAAAACAAACAGTCTTCCCCAAAAAAAAAATATTCATCAGATCAAGGACAACCGAGATAGAAGCCCAAAGAAATCATGTGTCAGCGCTTCTGGACGGAAGTATAAGTGAAGACAAGATCACTTGCATCGTCCTCTGCTCCAAGGGCATAATTACCAAGATTAAAAAGTTGAAGAACAACTACAAAACCCTTCAGAAAAAGTCAAGAATCGAATAACTCGGAAGTTGTACGAATTCAACTTGGCGATTTTTTGGCTCTGTTCAATATAGCCTTTGTCATCAACAGACAGCAACACTTATGACTGTGGGATCTGAGAGTAAGGCATATGCCACCTTCCATGTGAACGTGGATGCCCTAATGGCTGCCGTGAAGAAGGAGGGGGATGACATGTCAGAGGAATACTCTCCTTCATTATTGATAACACACACTTTATAGTTATAAGCTCTCGTCTAAAGAGTTAAAGAATAATGATAGCAAGTGAAGAAAATTTCGGATAACCAACTATTAAAATACTCGCACGCTAAAAAAGGCTTAATATTCACCACTCTTATAATTTTTCACTCAAACCAGCTCTTTTTTTTTACAATAGCTAATTTGAATTAATTTTGTAAGCTAGATGGATATCTCCGTGAAATATGTTGAGCAGGGCTGTATTGGAACTAACTTTTTTAAGGGGAAGTAAGGTCTGATTCCTCATAAGCTAAGTTCTCCTGGTTCTGAGTCCACCAGATTCCGACCCAAAGTCAAGTTCGTGTTCTCATGGTATCAATTTCAAGTCAAGTCCTAATCCATGACAAACTGACTCGAGTACAACAACTGTATTATTATTATTTTTTGCATAATTTCATTTTACTCTGAAATAGGTGACAAATCTAATAAAGTTCACTGAACTGTAAATATTAATTCACTAGTGAAGGTATCTGGCATTGCTCAAACTATTTGGCGTTAGCAAAAAGACAGACAAACTTTGCTTCGATAATATTCTGGGCGGTCCAGTGAAATCTGAACACTTACTAATTCAATTATTAATTAAGGTTGTACTATTGAAATTAATTTATATTTCGATATATTAAAGCATAAGCAATTAGTTACAAAATAAATTAAACTGAGACCTGTGTCTTATATATAAGTGGATAAAATGACCGTCTACGCCGTCAGCAAGTTCGAACCGCTGCAAAGTAAGAAAGGCTCTGTCAAAAGGGTCCAACTGAGCCTGGAGGAGCTAAGAAAACAGTCCAGCCCAATCACCTCAAATCCAAAGAGCATACAAGAGATCTCGAGTTTCACTACAGACTGTTCAGAGAGCTGTCAATAAAGTGTGTAAAAGAGCCTTCTGAGGGTGGAGAGGCAACTGCAATGAAGAATTGCATCATATCCGTTGGAAAAGTCTTGTTAATGAGTCTTGTGAGTTCTTTTGAACACTTTTGGCCCACCCTACAGCTTTTGCTTTATTCATATACATAGATTATACGAAAAATAAATATTAATATAAAATGGCTGTATTTCATTGTTCATCCGATGGCAGTATTTATTACTTCACTAGTTATTTAAAAGTTTTAGTTTCGATATATTATTTTATTTTATTTGACGAATTGATTACAAATTTGTATTTTTGTTTTTAATCCATTCAAGTTTATGAATGTTTTCGTAATATTCACCTCTGAATTAAACTAGAAAAAATTTAGTTATTAAAATTAACATTTACCTTTCTCATTAGTGTATGATTCCGTATGAAATGGAAAACTATATGTAATTGAAATAAACATTCAGTTTAGGGGGAAAAGTATATTTTAAAGGGTATTTCTTTATTCACAAATGTTAAAAAATTACAAACTAAAAACATAGTGCATGTTAAAAATGCATAAATGAACAAAAACAACTCATTAATAGCTTCTAAATAATCCTCGAGTACTCTTAAAATCAGTTATTGAAGCAAAATATTTTTTTGGATTGTTAAATTAAATTTATTTGTGTTGCCTTTTTGTATATTTTTGAAGAATATTCACTAGAGTTGACGATGTAGACAAAATTATTACTATAAATTATTTATTTATACGGGCAAAATATTTTTTATTGTTTTTTGAACGATCTTCTCTTCTTCTTTTAAAACTACTCTTGATTCAAAAAGTGATACATTTCAGCTATAAAAAGTTTGGTAGATTGAGCTTTCGAACAGTATGTTTACAACATCAATGTAACTCTTAAAATACCAGACAATCTTTATAATGAGGGTTGTGTCCATTGAACAAATATTTACAGTTTGACATCTTTTTATGTTTTCATTTCAAAATATGGGTACTATTACGAAGTGTCTTCGTAAGCAAAATATAATTAGTTGTGTAGGCAACATTGTACAAATGGAGGACCCAAAACTGGCAGCAGTATGACTAAATTACAAAAAAACCGTAATTTTTAGAGAACTAAGAAAATACAACTCAAAATCAATTTATTATATGTTTAAATACTATATTTAGCTATATTTTTTATTTAATATGTCCTCCTTCACTAGAAATAACAGTCTTTACACGCCGGTTAAGATAATAACAGATGCTGACGAAGAAGACCATGTCCATGCCATACCATACTGTCATAATAGTAGCTGGGAGCGAATCCAAATTAGGATGACATGTGTGTCAGACATTCTTATCTCAGAAACCCCAAACTGCAAATTGTTGCTATAGAATTGTTTTAGTTCTTGTTGGTTTTATGGGCCTTTCAACACCATTCCCATTCTCAATATAATTTTTTGATGCTTTGTTTATTCCAGATGGAGATGCCAACGGTCTCTGTAGCCTTCTCTGGAAACTTGTTTATTTTTTTGGTTGCGTAACAAAAACGTTAAAAATAACACAGAGAAAATTGTAAGTTAATACTACGGAAATTTTTGGGTGCCACTCTATATATCATAACATTACCTCGCTAGCATAAAAAATTACTCAGTATTTGGTTGTCAGCTGTCCATTTTTCTGATTTTTTTCCTCTTATCAGTGCTCTGAATATTGATTGGTTGAATTGGAATGAGCTTTTGTTTAGCTGGGAACAATTTCCAACAATTGACTGATACTAATTGCTTTGGGTCTTTTTTTTTCTTTTGTTTCCTATTTGAGGGAAGATTGCAAAGTAAAATAGAGGTAAGGACATGATAAATGGATTTTCCCCCTCCTGTTAGTAGCTAATTAATTATTTTTCGACATCCTTAATAGTTAAGTTGTATCAGTTCTGCATATGAGACTTAAAGTTATGTTTTTGAAAAGCGTCCCAAATTTTAAAACACCCTTTACAAGTTACAATATCTTAGTTACCCCCGCCAGCGAAGATGAGCCAGAATATTTTGGGCACAGCTATATTACCAATTAATAAAATTTAGGAGTACCCGAATTATGTGATTCAACGTGCGTTTGCCGTTGAAAATTAATGAAAATATAATAAATATAGTTTGACATAATATTTTATAAAATTCAACTGGTTTATGAAAATCAGTAAATTGCTTCAATATCTAATATACAAAAAAAATTCAATTTTTTTTCATAATTACCAGCTTTCAAAATCTTTAACAAATAACAAACTACTTGTATGAGAAAATTCTCAATTACGCTCTTTTTTAATCAAGACTTATAGTCATTCTTCTTATCATGTATATAAAAATATTTCATCCAAATTTGGATGAAATCTAAGATGATGAATATCAAAATGTATTTGGATGTACCTTTTTCATTTAATAACATCTTTCATAAGATCACCTAAAGGGAATGCATTTTTTTTTTCGAAGGTCATCTTAAAAACATTTTTTATAATGGCTGTAATCAGGAATGCCACTAAGAATTTTATAACCTCCCTAGATATCCCACTAAAAATCCACAGAATCAACACTTACAACGCATACAGAAATGTATTTTATACATATATCAGCAGATATAACAGAATATCAATACAATTTGGCAATCACATTGAATCAGTTATACTTCAAATTCTTCTCAACTTCAATAATATCTGCTGATAATTGTATAAAATAATTTTCTATATGTGTTGTAAGTGTTGATTCTGGGGTCATGGAGGATGTTGACACCGTGATCACCAGAAGTCCATCCAAGTCGATGAGGCAGCATGCCAAGGCTCTCAATGTCAGTGATTGGACTGTGAAAAGGTATGTGAAGGGTTTGGGGAATGACTCTTATGAATTTCGACATCGGCAAATACTTTTAACATCAACCATGGCCAAATGGGTAAAGAGAGACCAAAAATAGTAGACTGGGTTAAAGTATAATGGGTCAGTTTGGGCATCCTCCTCCCCAGACTGTTCACCCTCGACTATGCCAATTAGAGTGTAGACAGAAGGAGAGCCTGTGCTACCCCTCAACGAAATTTGGTTTACCTCAAGGCCTTCGTCGAGCAGAAGTGGGTGGTCAAGTCTGAGGCCTTTATTAAGAAGTGCTGCGGAGCCTTTAGGTCCAAGTTCGAGGCCATGGTAGCAGTCAAAGGAAATCATTTTGAAAATCAAAAAATATATTAAAAAAGAAGTATTTGATAAAGCCTCAATTTTTACTCCTTTTCGTTCTTGCAAAAGTTTACCCTATATGTTCGTTATCAAAAATACCAAGAGCCACTGTAAAGTACTCCCTGGCTTTTATGTATATTATTACTTCATTCGTAAGGAGAACATATCCAAGTATTGAGTAACTACGTATGAGTTTACTCACAAAAAACGAAGAATATCACTGAGAATTTCTTCTATATTATTAAAGCTAAATGTGTATGTTCGTCGACGCCTAATAACTCTGGGCTATACTGGGTGCTACCATTAGTGATAATAAAAAATTAACATAATGATAATTAAAAATTTATGGATAAGATTTGCTTAAAATGTACTCTTTCTTCGAAAAGTATTAAAATAAATGATTGAATTTAATGGTATATATTGAGTACTAATGGGATCCGAAAATTTAAAAAGTTATCTCCCGGAAAATGAAAAACCTAATGAACACACATTCTAAAAGTTTGAGGGCCACTGGTTTCAGGTAATGTAGTCTTGACTACCACAACACATATTGGCACCATAAAAAAGGAACATGATGAATAATTAAATGCACCTAATATTGGACGTATAAACCAGGAAATCGTTATGATTTGTAAACACTGATTGAGTATCTCATAGAAGCGTGAAACATAGGCTCTATCCATTATTATGAGCCAATTGAATCAGACAGATATATATGTATATATTAAGGTACATCAAACATCCTTGTGTTCTTAGACTTTCTTACCTATACTCTCAAATGTAACACTTAGGGACAAAGACATTTACGGAAAACAAAAACGACATTATATATATGCACTCAGGCCACAAGATAAAAATCCTTAACCTTAACATTTTTTGTTAGAACTTAGTCATGTTTGATAGCAAATTAAAACTCTCGATGTGAATAGCACAAATATAAACATACTATTTAGGAACACAAAACATTACATGGTTCCAGGGTAAAATAAGATAGTTAAGGATCTTTATGTTGTTGCTTTGAGTACATATATTTAAGCAATTGGTGGCAACCCAGGACCACCTTTAACTTTGTTGATTTTTTGAGTTTCTATCACCAAGTGTCAAATTTGAGAGAATAAGTAAAAAAAATACATTAAACATTTAGAAAACATTGATTAGCCCAAATATATATAAATATATCTTTACATTGTCTATGCAATGATAAAATGCAAAATATGAGCATGCAAAAGCTATTTACATTAATTGGTCTGTGTATTTAATAAATTTTCCATTTAATACAACTCTTTCATAATATACTATATAGCACTCTAATTGTGTATCTTTTTGGGAATACCTGTAGATTTTTTAATTTTATTTCCAAAAAATTTAATATCTGAATAAATTTGTTCAAAAAATTTAATATTTGTTATTTAATTTTTTAAATTTTCTGTCTAGAGATATAGATTTTTTTTTAAATTTCAAAAAATTTTAATATTTAAAAAATCCAACCCCCCAAAGAAAAAAATATATATTTATATATATGATTTTGCGGAACCCTCTGAAATACACATAACGACATCTACAGTTCATCTATACAATCGGTTTCGACTGATTCTAAATGAGACTGATCTAGACCAAATTTTTCTTTTTGAGTGGTCCAGGCTGAGTTTCTTTAAAACTATAGGCCAAGTGGCAAAACATTTTTTTTTTTTTTTTTGCCTTGAATAGGTTCTAGACATGGGTTGAGGTCAAAATATTTTTTAAACTGACATAATTGTTAAAAATATCTTTTTATTCTAAATTTTAAAATTATTAGAATTTGTTTGTTTCGTTAGCAATAATAGATTTTTATCCAAAGAAAAATTAAACATTTTAAGTTAAAATTTAAAAAACAAACGAAGCAAATTATTTATTTATAGTTTTTCAACGACAAAACCTTTAATTGGGCTTTGGAATCTTACTGTTCATTTTGGAATTGTAATCATTCAAAAACATTTTGCTAGTTCATCTTGGTTTAGCCCTTGTTGAATAATGATTTACTAGATCGAAAAGGTTGACTCCTTGAGAGACAAATTTCTTTAAATAAAAATAGTTGGGCTATCCCGCTTAGGAATATTAGTAGGATGACCGTTTAAAAAAAGAGTGATTTTAATTAGAGAAAAACTTGAAAAGTCTTAGTAATGAATTAACCTTATTTTGAATTTTTTTATAAAATGTAAAATACCCGGGAAGTTATTGGTAATCCCTGATATTAAGGAGATAAACTTGCTATTGTAATAAGTCATAACAGATTCATTCATCTTATCTTTTTTTTAATAAACATTCATTGTCTATAAAAATTGGACGACAATTTCATTCCATAGCCTCTTTTTTTTCTGATTGTATCAAATAAAAGATTGGAGCAAATATGAAATTTCTAAGAATTTTCTTCGATACAAATAAGATGCAAATATTGGATATTTTGCCCGATATCCTTGGCTACGTAAAATCATTTTCCTCTTCAAGATGATGATTTTAATTGTACCACGGATGACATAACTTTAACATTTTCCTCATAATGTAAACAATTTTTTTTCTCTTCGCAGAATATACCTTGTTAGTTTAGTACATGAATCACATTAAGTTATAGTCATGTATATATATTCATGGCACTTAGACGCCTCTATCTCTGCATGTCGCTCAAATGCTACAATATTTTTCACATGAATATATTTTCCCTATTAGAGCCTATTAAGAGGTTCAAATAATGAAAACAGAAACTAATGATTTTTTTAAGTACACAATAAGAGCCACCCTACTGTTTAACTTTTCGTTTGGTTTTAATAATGTTTTGTTATCAAAATAGTTATGTCCATATGAACCAGGCTGAGTTGCATTTTTCATAATGAGTGCCCACTCATCTTTGCATACAACAGCGTTTTCTCAGGATTTAATATGCTTTAATGAGTTTAATATATTATATGAAATAACACCGGATTTACAGTTCTTCAAAAATGATGTTAGTAATTGCTCAATAAATACTATTTAGGTAAATGACTCACTTACATGTGAAACAATCTCAAATAAAAATGATAGAATGAGAAAATTGTATGTGATTTTTTCTTTTACTTCATATATGCAAACAGTGCAATATTTCTTAAACATATTTAAGTTAATTATAGGATTTGTAATTAAATTTTTGAGATGAGGTAAAAAACCATAGAAAAAAAAAGATTTTTTAAAACCTTCATTTGATTTAAGAAACTTATATTCAGGGCATCTGCAGGATTATATTTTGCAGAGGGCCTATTTAATTTTTCTTTTTTTGAGGGGGGCGGCTAAATTTTTTAGATCTTTTTTTTCCAAAAATCCATAGATATTTACAGAAAATTAAATTTCAAGTGCTAATTTTAAATATTACTTTTATCAGAGAAAAATTAATAACTATTCGCAAAAAATTTAATCTTAAATATAAAATTTTTGAAAAAAAATTCAAATATTAAATTTTTTGGGAAAAAATCAATATCAATTCAATAAGAATAAAATTTTGGGGAGAAAAATTTCAAAAACCTATAGCTATTCACAAAAAGTTAAATTTCAAATATTACTTTTTCTGTATAAAAATCTATAGTTGTTGACAAAAAAATTAATTTTAGGGAAAAAAATTTCAAAATACAAAATATTCATAAAGTTGTTCATAAAAAAAAAATTTGTCAAAAAATTTCTTATATTTAATTTTGAGTATATAATTTTTTGAAAAAAAATTTCAAATATTAAAATTAGGGAGAAAAATTTATAGCTAAGCTATTTTTAAAATTTGCACTTTTTTTAAATAGACAATTTAATTTTTTGGAAAAAAATTTGAAAAATTAATTAAATTTCAAATATCAGATCTTTTGAAAAAAAATGAAATACATTTTTTTGGATAAATATTTATAGTTTTTCACAAAAATATAAATTTCGTGGAAAAAAATTTCAAAATCCAAAGCTGTTAAAAAAAACAAATTTTGGAAAAATTTCTAAAATTTCATTTTGAGTATAAAAATTTTTTTTTTTAAATTTAAAATATTTAAATTTGAGAGAAAAAGGTATAGCTTAACCTGTTTTTTAAAAAACGATTTCATTTTTGTTTTTTAATTAAATTACAAATATCAGATTTTTGAAAAAAATGAAATACATTTTTTGGATAAATATCTATAGTTTTTCACAAAAATAAATTAAAAAAATTTCAAAATCTAAAGCTTTTAAAAAAATTTCAAAATCAAATTTTTTTTTTTTTAAAAAATATTTAAATTTTATAGAAAAAAAAATTTCATTTTTTGGAAAAAAATTTGAAAATTTAATTAAATTACAAATTTCTTTTGAATTTTTTGGAAAATAAAAAAATTTTCTATTTTAAAAACAAATTTTGAAGTAAAAATTTTTTTTTTTTTAAATTTAAAATATTTAAATTTGAGTATAGCTTAACCTGTTTTTTAAAAAACGATTTCATTTTTTGGAAAAAAATTTGAAAATTTAATTAAATTTCAAATATCAGATCTTTTGAAAAAAAAATGACATAAATTATTTTTAATAAGTATCTGTAGTTGTTCAAAAAAAAAAAATTCGTGGAAAAAAATTTCAAAATCCAAAGCTGTTAAAAAAAAAAAATATTGGAAAAAAGATTCTAAAATTTAATTTTGAATATAAAATTTTTTGAAAAAAAATTTATAGCTTAACTTTTTTTTTAAAAACGATTTAATTTTTTGGAAAAAAAAGTAAAATTTAATTAAATTTTTGAAAAAAAATTAATATTAATTTTTTTGGATAAAAATCTATAGTTGTTCAGAAAAAAAATTAATTCTGTGGAAAAAAATTTCAAAATCCCATGTTTAAAAAAGTTTTTAAAAAAATTTGAAAATCCCATTTTGTTTAAAAAAAATATGCAAACAGACGATTTAATTTTTTAGAAAAAAATTTGAAAAATTTAATTTAATTTCAAATATTAGATCTTTTGAAAAAAATTTATAATATTAAATTTTCTAGTAAGAATCAAAAATATCTTAATAGGGTGGGGGGGCTACAGCTACAAGATCTATCAAGTTCTCATTCTGTTATTATAAAGATCTATTTTTCCTACTTTATGTGCAATTTGCGACACACCCAAAGGATTAATAGCAATAATTTGTTGATAGAAATGGACAATGATTCTTCGAAGAATACAGATGTGATCCACACCCAATTTTGGAAAAATCATTCACACTTGCTTTTATGTTGACGGCCCAGATCTCATAATTTCCGTATGACGCAGCATTATTCCATATGATTTAACACAAAGCTAAAACCTATTAATTATATATTAGGATTATTTTTAATGACTTAATGTAATATTAATTTGTTTTACATTTTTAATGATTAAACACTTGAGATAAAGCAAATAGTATTATAGATTGTTTTTCGTCAATATTGAGTTGATATTAACCTCTATGATGCAGTTCGTTCTTTCGAGCTAAGGTGATATTTTTCTTGATTAATTTTGACAACATTTTTGTATTCCCAAATTAATTTATCTTATTTTTAGATATTGGAAGTAAAAATGTTTATTTCTAATTTTACAAAAAGGATTCTCCGTCACTGAAGGCTCCTTGCACCTGCTTAAGATAAATGGGGGTAATAACTGGGATTGTCAGCTAATGGAAAGAAGGACTTTTTATTATACCATTAGAGTGACTCCGAATATCATTTTTTCTAGTTTAACGTGCAGCGGGACATGTCTTACAAGAAATGATGCCCCTGAGTAATTTGAACTTTTCAACTTAGTATTTAAAATTTAAGATAATGTCATGTTTTGATTGGATAGAAGGCGCCCTAATGTTTATTCTTGTACATCAAACAGTCCCTATTACCAATTATACTAATGTAAGAAAAACAAGAAAATATGACGTTATATTATACCCCACATCTGATATTTTTGCGTAATCATTCATACTTTTTTTTCGCTTAAGTGTACTTATTTCTTTTAGGTATAAACCGTAGGATTTTTTCTCGGTACTCAAGTGTATTTGTACAGAATTACAATAGGATATTTTCAAAATACCAAACGATAAAAGACTTACACTCTAAGGAAAAAAACGCTTATTCATTATTATGAGACCATATACAGACAATACCTTCTTTAAATTTTACAAAAACTACTTTGAACACTTTGTCCAGTAAAAAAAAGGTATCCTTGATGCATCAGAATGACTTTTTGTTGTATGTAAAGAATTACTTCCTTTTTCATTATATTTACGGTACACAATGGTGTATATAGGCGTGCCCTGTTCCTATGTATACCCTATGTGCAAATATCAACAGACAGAAAAGACTCTGAGTAACATTAGTTATACCCCCACGGGACATTCTCAACTCCTTTTCATAATCTATAAAAATATATATGTTGTAGATAATCATATCGTAGGCAAGATACTCGGAGATAAAATTATTTCATTGAAGGTCTGAAATTACAGCACAATATATATTTCTTTTACAGCTTTCAACTGATATCACAAAAATACAGATCCGTAATACCGGGTGGTCCATTGAAAAATGAACACGTACTAATTCAGTAATTAAAAAAGGTTGAGTGATTGAAATTAATGCATATTTTTATAGATTAAAATATAAATATTAGTTACAAAACGAAACAAACTTGAGCTCTGTAACTTATGAGATACTAGAAACGTGATCGGCGAGTTTCCATTCGCGCACTCTAAGCATTTGGCCGTCAGACCATCGTCTACGCCGTCAATAAGGCCAAAACATTGGAGAGGAGGATAGGCTCTGTCAAAAAGGCAAACTGAACCTGGAGGAGTTAAAGAAAACAGCCCAAGCCAATCACTTCAAGCCCATGATGGCCCATGTAAAGAGATCTCGGTGTTTCACACTATACTGAGCAAAAAGCTATCAAAAAAGTGAGTGGAAAGAGCCTTGTGAGGGTGTCGACTTTTGACAACAGCAATGAAAGAACCCCATTTCCTCCGTTGCAAGACTCTATTGAATGAGTCTTTTGAACTCTTTTTTGACATTTAGGCCCACTAAAGCCCTGAAGCCAACCCCCTAGTCAACAAATTTTAGGTATATGTCGAGGGGAAGGTATGCAGTGTCAGTCATCCAATTACCGAGGCCCTCAAAGTCATTGTCAGCCAGCACTGGCAATCTCTGACGTAGCACTACATCCACAACGGGTGGCATGCCTTCACCGCCGCCTGGAAGCCATCATTACCGCTAAGGACAGATACATTAATGATTAAGAGAGCTCAGACACACATCTATTAATTATATAAATTTTGTTATAATTCTACTGCTAATTAATAAGTTATATCTTGTTGAAGTTCAAAAATTCAAAGTGTTTAGATTTTAATGGACTACTCAGTATATTAACGGAAAAATTGTCACTTTTCGAAAAGGAATCGTCGATACTTTTCTCCTCTCTATTAATGTTATTAATAAATAACTATAAATAATTATACCCTTAATTTGATAAAAAAAAAGCATTGTATTAGAGGAAATATTATTCAAGTTTTAATGTTATAATACTTCCCTCATCAATGATGGTTTTATAGCAATACAATTTAGAATCCTACAACTCAAGTTTTGTTCAATATAATTCTTAAAAATTGAACACAATAATAGTAAAATATATTAAAATTTAGAAAATTATATATTAATGTTATTTTTTTCTACTTTAATTAGCAGTAATGAGTGGTTAATTAATCACAATAAATGTCATCAGTGAAATAGACATTTTTAATGAAATTAAATTCAAAATTTTCAAGATTACAAAATCTTTAAAAATGAATTTTTAATCTATTTGAAGTTGATTAAAAAAAATAATTATACTCGATAGATAAGAAGAACTTTCAAAGTGTCTTCTTTTTAATAGTTGTAGCCTGGAGGTTAGGGGTATAAATTGCAAAGATGTTTTCTTTATGTCAATCACAGGGCCATTTTTACTCTACATATAGTTCATACGACCGTGAAGTTTGTTGTATTATTAGCAATAATTATTAGTATGTGTCTTTCTCGATTAACTAATATATTCATTAACTAAGGAAACCTTTTATAGTTTGTTCACCCCAAAAAGAAATGTTTACAGTCTTCAACTGGTCTAAATAATATACATGTATCCAAGGTCAGTAACTTTTGAAGACACATAGAACCTGCACTAAGCATATGTCATTAGAATTTGTATTTTAATAGTTCAAATAAGTTATGAGTGCAATTCAAATAGAGTGGGGAAATTTATTTTTATATATTTAGATAAATTAACTTAGATATTTTGGTCAATTTTAAGACGCTCATAGCCTATAGGAAGAGGCAACAGCAACCATCATCATTTGAACAACGCCCGTTGAAACATTCTATAATTGATTTAACGACCTTGATAATATTTTTTCTTGAATTCTAAATCAAAGTACGCCCTTACATTTATTAAACCGTTCATTCCAAGCATGGGTGGGGTAGTATTGTTGTACGCTATTTGTGCGTCAATTTTTTCTTTCTTTCTTTTTTACATACGCGCATTTTGGTAGGAAAAAATGTATTAATAAGCTGTTTCTGAAAATATCTAATACATACGTGATTGTTCCTTAATTAAATCAACAACAAAATGAAGGTACTTTGAACATACTTTTATTTTACCAGATCCTTGTGTTTGTGACTTTGTTATATATCTTTCTTTTTTTCTTCCCTTTCATCCTATAGTGCTGTATCCTTCTATTCGTCGTCGTCGCTAGTGCCGTAGCTGACCATCCTCCTCCAGCTCCCTACCAGCCAGCCCCATACCATCCCGCCCCAGCTCCATACCGTCCTTCTCCAGCCCCCTATCACCCAGCTCCCTACAAAGAGGAGGAACCCGTAATAGTCCATCAATATAAATGTTGAAAAACGGATTTAAAAATATGTGCTTTCTTCTTTTTTAGAAAAACTACGCTTATTCCTATGACGTCAATGAGTATGATGAATACGGTAACCCCAACATTCACTCAAAGACCGAAACCAGAGATGGCTACAAAGTCGAAGGTAAGTGCGGGAAAATATTTAAACATAAGTACCTATGATTCATATTTTCTAGGTCAATACAAGGTTACATTGCCCGATTGCCGTACTCAAATAGTGGACTACTACGTTGATGAGTACAAACAATTCCACGCTGACGTCAAATACGAAGGTCAAATCTGTGATGATTATTCCGTAAAGGCTCACAAGAAGCCTGCTCCATATCAACCAGCTCCTTACAAGTCTGCCCCCGCCCCATACAAGCCTGCCCCTGCTCCATATCAACCTGCTCCTTATAAGCCTGCCCCTGCTCCATACAGACCTGCTCCTTACAATGCTTAGGAAGATTTTCCTCATAATATATATATTTGATATCTATTTATTATACTTTTCTCTATTTTTCTGAATATACACAGAAAATATATACTAAAAGAAAATTAATATTTGTGATTTGATATTTCTTAAAAATTGGAGATTATTACGATAAACTTTGTATTCTGAAAATAGTTTGATCTAAGTCAAACCCAAAAACACTATACTTATAAAAGGGATAAATGAATTTGGACCAGGGCTAAAGGTGGATATCAGGTCAGTGAGGTTTGGACCTTACTTCTTTTCTCCTAGTATTGTGTCGACTAGAAACAATTATCGACTCGGTTTGATTCGACATGAATCAAATTGTGAGTAACTTTTCCAATTCGAAGGAAATCCGAGTTGACCTCATATTCAATTGAGTCGAGTAAGTTTTTATCAATAAATGATAATGGTTTTGTAGTGCTGTTTTCCTAAGGTTATTTTCATCTCTGAGGAGACAGACAGATTAGGGATTTACTATGGTTATGTATCGAATTGAGCCATCTCACAGTTGCTACAAAATATTAAATCATTGGTGGAGACGGGAAAATGATGGAATGTTTTCGCGTGCTATTATACCTTTATACAATTTAGAATTAGAATGGAGTAACTTGTATAATGGTACCCTCGCACGCTTAAAAATACGTGCATTTTTACTTCGTTACTCATATGTGCTCATAAAGCAAAAACATCGTCTTGAGTCAATCTTCAACCATTTGATTCAGTTCGATTCAAGTTGACAGAACACCACGATAAAATAGAAGACATATTTATAAGTGCAACCATAGCCAGTTGACTTGTAGAAAAGAAATTATCAATGCTCTGGTCCTCCTGTTGTATAGAAAGAAATATTAATTTGACATGCGCAATAGTTTTCACAGTTACAGCCCTGAACAGTGCTTTTAAAAAAGATATTATCGTTACTCTTTCATTCTTGAGGAGAGAACATATAAGTCGTATAAATGACTATGTATGAGTGTGGTTATGAAAGATGATTTGTTGAGGAATTTATAAGTGTATATCCCTGTCAGACTCAGAATAAAATTGAGGACCGAAATTGAAGTAATTCCTACCAAAATCCTTGAAAGATACGCAGTGGGATTTTTGTATATTTCATTCCTTTTCACGGCAGACAACAGATAATAGTTGGACATATTTCCCACAACTATACATAGTGAAATGTACTTTTATGTACATAATAGTTCCTAAGTTTAATAGTGTTGAAAATATTATTAGGGACATGATAAAACTACAAACTGTGACAGAGTAGGATTGTTTGTTTGAACATACTGCTGTAATCATGTGCATCATACAATGAATCTTAAGACGGTCTAACAACCAACTTTATGAGACAAAATGGATCCTAATTTGGAAATTATTTAAAATTGCATATATGTATCCTATTAAGTAAAAGTAATGTGTTTAACCTTTCAACGGTATATGACATTGGACACAAGGACTTTTGCGAAAAAATATATAGACTAAACACGAATAAAAAGTATAAATATTAATATATATATTTATTTCTTTGAAAAACCACACTGCCATGTGATCTGATATAAAATATATTTATTTTTATTAGCAATTAAATTCTCTCATCTTCACAGATGTTGTCTCTACAATATCTATACGTATTACGTAGTTTGTAAAATAATATATTAAATGTAGGTTATTAGTGATGTACCAGTTGTAATTTTTTGAGCCAAGACAATAGCTTGGTCTTGATTCTGGTCCTACATGCTCAAGAAAAGGTTTCTTTTGCACTCAAAACCTCGATTATAAAAAAATAAATAATTGTCATTTATTTTACGAATGTTCAAAACTAATCCACGTGGTAAACATGACTGTGAGCCTCTTGGAAGCTTTGTTGCTTGTTTGTTTTTTACCTTCAGGACTGAATGGCTGGTGATGTTATTCCTCCCTATAAAAACATCCACAAAATCAAGTGAATCATTATAAAAGTCATCTACTACTTCAAATAAGTCCAGGGTTCCGACACTCCTCGATAAGTTGGTCGGGAAAGAACTTAATCTTTGGAGCAGTTTGGGGAAAAACTTTGTTTACGAATTGATTCAATGATCAACTTGCAGCAAAAAGTCCTTGCTCTTGCTTAGGGTCGGAGTTTTTATATGCTATCCAGGGGCGTGCATAGTATTATATTAGGGGGTGGAGATAAAAATTTTGCTTTGCTGCATAATTTGGGCGAATTACGTTAAATTTAAATTTTTTGGGACACCTTTTCCACGTAAAATCGTAGTTCAAAGCCAAAATTTATTGATTTTTATTTTTTTAGGGGGCAAGGGGGGAGGGCTACATTCTTTCCACATACACACCCTGCTGGCGCTCCTGCTATCTACAACTAATCACATTCTTATATATTAGGCTTTATTGCATTTTCTTCCTTATGCCATTTTAAAAATGTTAAAATAAATAAGTATTGGTTAAAAAAATAAAAAAATAATTTCTCGGGAAAAATATAAGACACATATGTTATCTATATAAAGTTATTTGTAGGGATGGGATTTTTGTGGAGAAAGGAAAAATGTCAAGGCTAGACATTTGGTATTACTGAATGAAGGCCCTTTTAAAATAAGCTGCTTGTTATGCCATTTTGAAGGGAAAAAGTAAATTACTGCTCTAAAGAGAAGAATTATCTACATTTATAAGCGTAGGGAAAGTATTGTAGTTCTATTTGAATACATATATATATTTATTTTATTTGCCAATTTTAAAACAATTTACACCAAAGAATGGGAGAATTCTTCTTTCAGAAGGAAATGTTGTTGTTTTTTTTAACAAAGACACTTCCACCATCTTGGTGAATCCGCTTTAGTCTAACAGTATGAGGATGAGGTTCTTTGTGCACTCCAACCCTCTACAATCAACAAAAAAATAATTGCATGTAAAAAACAACAAAAATATTTTTTTAGAAATGTAGAGTTATATGACATGCTAAAATAAAAGACTGAACAATATACAATGACGAGGCTTAGCCATAAAATAAACGAAAAATGATCGCTGCACTGTTATAATGGAAATAAAATATTATATACTAAATAAAAAGATGATATTTAGAGATATTTAAACTCTAACTATTCCATTTAATCACCTTTTCTCTATTCCACCTCTTTTATCCGTTATATTACCAGAGTTGTTGTATAAAATATTACTTGTCGGTATGTTAAAAAATGAAACTAACAAATGACATGGCAATTTTGAAGAATATTTTGGAGAGTTTAATTTTATTAGCGGCAAGCAAAGTGTTAGTGCAGCTCAAGAAATTACGAGCGCACCCTTGCTAACTACCCCTTTTTTTGACCCCGCTCCCCTTTTCCTCAAATGTTTTTTTTTCTTTAGAAACGACATTCCCCTTAAAACTTTAGTGAGTGAAAGATTAATTTGAAATCATGAGCTCGCAACCGCTCTAACTCATAAATATTAAGCGTAGCTCGGAGTGTCACTTACTAATTATTTGGCTACAAGTACCTATAAGTGGATGGAAATACTCACAAATCACACACCATAAATAGCAAAGACATAAAGTGGCATTACTCCTATGTCAATGTTCCTCAATTCTACTGAGGTTGCAACAAGGACTTAACACTTATAACTCACCAACAAATCATCAATTTTATTTTCCGTTTGTCATGAACACACAGTGATTACTTCATACTTTATGTCTAGTTGCCATCATTAGACAAAAACGACTATGGGCCTATGGCTATCGTGTAGTTAAATTATGGTGTAGGCAACTAAAATTAATCAGGGTATTATTTATGTATTAGTTAATTATAATCACAGCGTTAACTCACTAACAAACACATTAACTATGTTTTCTTGATGCCAACTGTCAATTTTTCTACTTCTTTACGCTCAATCAAGGTTCTGAACGTTGATTAGTAGAATTATAACTACCTCTTCCAAAGGTTTTGTGAACAATTCCGAACAATTATTTAATAATAATTCCATTAAGGGAAATAATTCCCAAATTGCCGATTGATTTTGAAACTTTTTTCCGCTTCTTTTTGTATCAGAGATTGCGTGATATAATCTAGGGATCGACGGAGACTATGTTCTGTCTCGCTTCTGCCTTTTCCACGCACTCTATCAAACGCCCATCCGGTATGAATTATTTTAATATTTAGGAAATAACAGAATATTTTGTTACAAAATTACCCACAGGCCACAAAGGTCATTTAAAAACTTGACAACTCCTTTTTTTCATCACTAATTTTTACTATTTTGAAGTTGCAAAAGCAAAGTTTGTTGCTTTAAATCTGAAAAAGTCAACGGAGAAAAAGTGCTGAAGGGAGAATTCATTTTATTTTTTTGTATCCCACAAAACTAATCGTGGTCAGTAATAAAAAAATGGGTCCTTGATAAGATTTTTTCATCTCAGTGTAAAATACCTAAAATAACTTAATCTCCTAATGATAACCCTATTGTTGTTAACATTTTGGTTTTAGCAATAGAGGTAAAACAAAGTTTAATATTAATCATTAAATTCTAATATTTATATTAACATACATAAAGACTTATATTGTGGCCAAAAAATCCATAAAAAAAAATATGTTTCTGTTATTAAGGATTTAGAAATGGCAAAGTTTTAAGGTTTTTCACTTTATCTTTTTTATAAATTTGAAACAGCCTTGAATAAATGCTATTAAGACTGTGTGGTAGTAATTTATCTGATAATGTTCTTTACTCTGTGTGGTAATCTTCTAATTACTAATAAATCATAACTACCAAAAGATAATTATCATTTAGATTAAATGGTCCATTCTTAGGATTGGTTTCAAAGACAAGTAACGCAGGTAGTTTGTTGAACTGGATTCGACTCGACATTACTTATATTAAGACACTACATATGGCTTATATGAATCTTGCAGAGCTACCAAAGGTGGGTGGGGTTGAGGGGAGGCGAGGCAATTTACCATTTCCCATATTCATGGATGTCAGAATTTGATAAGTATGTAGATTCTTCCCTTTCTGTAAAACTTTCTATATTTTGGGCCATGTACAAAGTACGTATTTAAGTTTTTGGCAATTTTTGCTCCCTCTATACATTTTTTTGGTAAACAATTATTTTACGAACATGGTCACAATTCCCCCCAAAAAAAAAAAAAGACCTCCACCCTTCTACCAGCGTACGTACTTTGTATATAGGCTCATATGCCTTTTAACAGTGATAAAGATAATTATAATAATGTGATCAAATATTAACGTGGTCACCCTGAAAATTTGAGGAATGTTTGATTGGAGACTGAAGAGCAGCTTAGCTGTCATGACCTTTCATTAAATTAGCTGTGATTGGTTATTACATGAAGGAAATAAATCCAACCCCCACTCCTTATCTAGCAAGGATATAGGTAGAAATTACAATTACTCCGAGTTGGATTGACTTAGACGCGCCAAATTTTAACACAACAAAGCCTTTATAAGTTTACTATTGTTTAAACCTATGTAAGGGTTATACTTTGAAAAAAAATAAATATTCAATGACTGCTTCATACTCGATTTTGTTCATTTTTACAAAAATACCAACATCACCTCACTCAAACTACTGTTACATGACAGCTGAGAGTCCAAAATGGCCGATACTTTGGTTAGTAACTGTCAACAGATTCTAGATAGATGTGATTACGAGTTCTACTGGTTCACGTTGAGGGCAAAAACATTTCATACCACCTTTTTATAACTCCCCAACAAATCGTCAGTATTATTTTCTATCTTTCACGGACTATTAAATACTTTATACTTTGATGTTCTATCTTCAAAAATTAAATATTTATGCCTTGGTAACTGTGTTTAGGCTACAACTACAAATAGACTTGGGTTTTGAAGGTCATATTTTTTAAAACTATTATGATTATTTGCTATATTAGAAAGGACCAACATATATCGACATGTTTTTTGAATAAATGGGGAAGCAAAACCTCATCTATCCTTGTTTTCGGCGTACCTGTAGAATGGAGATTCAGTTCCAAACAGAGGCTCGAGTATGCTACATAAAATATTCATATTACATTATAAATGAATAAAAATATATTATTTGTTCAATAGGTCATAAGCAAACTTTAACAAAACACTTCCCCCCCCCCCTCCAAGGTGGCGCCACTGTGAATAGCTTTAATAATAAATAAATGAGTAAAAAAAACTCATAACAAACAAAAGCTATATTTTTGATTGAATTTCTAATGGGCCACTATTCGTAAGTATGCCAACAAACTACTACAAAGTATACAAGTAAGTATTTTCCATATGTGTAGTTACTTTTGTTTCAGTTACACCTTTTTAAGTAACAATTCAATGTAGTGGTACAAAATATGTGCATGCACTCAATGCGGCGCGTAAAGGGCCTATATTTTGCAGTTGTTTGTGTTTATGTAAAGATATGATCAATAGAGATGTGAAAAAGTGGAATTTCCTGTGAGTCAATATACCTAGGGTTGTAAATACCATGCATTTCTTAGCGTGGAAGTTTTTTTGTTTTTGGCAACCTGAACAGTGTTTTTTTTTTTTTTTTTTCTAAAGCGTTATCATTATTCCTTCATTTTAGAGGAAATAACATGTAAGTATAAAGTGTACACACGAGTGTGTGTGCTCATGAATGATGGAGAGTAACGCTTATGAGTAATAAGTGTAAGTCCTTGTTGGACTCAGAGTAAAATTGATCATCAATATCTGATTAATTCCTCCCAATGGCATTGCTTGATTTGGATTGAAAATTGTGCTTATGTCCTTATTTTAGTAGCTGCTTGCAGCTTATCTGCTATTCTCTCAAAGATTCTTCAATTTGTAAAAGGTACCAGTTTTAGGTTTTTTTTTTAACATGCCGAAAATCCTTACACAACTATAAATACCCATTGGAAAGTAGAAATTTCTGCCTCTATTTGTGAATAATAGCTTTTAACTCAAGTATATATACAAAGTCTTTAAATATTGATTTTTGAGGACAAAATTATTGAAATCTTACAGAAAAGCGGGTTCCTTACTTTAAAGCCAACAATAACTAAGAAAAATGCAGATGTAACTTGATGATGACTTAGTTGTAGGGACAATATTGCAAATTATTCCTAATATTATCCTTTAATTATTATATAAAATTAGAAAACAATTTTATCTCAGTTACTTTACTCAAACTTAGGATGGGGGTTATAAATTAAGATAGAAAATAGTACACTAAAGATCTCAAACATGGACCTTCCACTACTAGACGAAAGGAAATGGAAAACCCTATGGTATTAAAGAACGTAGGATTTCATATTTGTCAGAAAAGTTAGAATAATTAACTGTGAATATCATAGCACGGTGTATGCCCAATTTCGTGCAAAGATAGTTATATACAAATTCAATAAGACATAAGCAAACTAAAAAAAGTATTATATATAATCCACAAGATGGTGTGACAGTCTGTAGCCTTATGTTTAAACTACTTGCTTAAAAAAATGGCGCATGCTCAGAAGTACTTTTGTAGCACTCTCTATTGAAGTAACATAAACCTTTATTTCATATCAAACAATATTATCAAAGGGTTACCTTGCGTTCCTCAGACGATTGTGATATATACTTCAAATAACCTCCCAACAAATATTTATGAAAAAGCTAGTCTATAGGAGAATTCCATCTTTTATTTTGTCAAAAAAAAACCTGTTTTGCACTAATTTTGTAAACAAAAAAAGGTGGGAATAGCATTTACTGACATTGTAAAGAGGAATACAAACTTGAAAATTGAGGTTTGATGAAAAAAAGATAAAAAAAAGTGACAGAGATTTCAATCAAAAATCATTTTTATGTTTTATATTTATACCTATGCAAACGAATCTTCAGACAAAATTCTATAAATTTTATTTTTTTACGAATATAATATTTAATTGGAAATCCTTTTTTTTTTTTTCCTGAAAAAGAAACCGAACCGGCAATTTTCAGCAATTTCATTTTTGCCTATTTTCAATATATTTACAAGATGTCCTGATTCGTATAGTTGTATCTAGGTCTTTTTCAGTTAAAAAAAACATTTTTTTATGTTTTGGGTATGGAAAATTGGCACCTTGTCTTATCCTTACCAGATTCAAAAGAAGAATCCATGCAAAGTTTCGGCTTCCTTGGCCCAACAGTGTAGGCACCTGTAAAATATACTCTCAGACACAAACTTTATTATATATTGGGTTGGACAAAAAGTGATTTTGTATTTTTGACTCTATTTCAATTATTTATAAAAAATTTTTACAATCACCCGATTGAAACCAAGTATGCCTTGTTCAGTTCGATAGCTTTTTACCAACGAAAATCCAAGTTCATAATTCTTTTCTCGTAGAAGTCCTTTTCTCTATTAGAAAAAAAATCGAACAACTCATTTTCACAGGCCTCTATTGAGGGAAAATTCGTTCCCCCATGCTCGTTGGTCCTAGACAGGAACATATGGGAGTTATTGGTTCCAGGTCTGGAATGTAGGATTGATAGACAAGAACTTCCCATCCGAGCTCTCGGAGCTTCTGGCGCGTCATCAAAGATGTATGCGGCCTGGTGTTCTTGATGAACACACATTTCCTCTCATATGCACCAATGCTGACTGCTTCTGTTCGATTGCCAGCTTCAAATGGACAAGTTGTTCATAGTAGAGGGGGAAATGGTCATAGGGGAGCAGCTCATAGTAGATTATTCCCTGCCAATCCCACAAACACACGGCAACACCTTCCCGGTAGTCCATCCTGGCTTGCTCACGCTCTTATGGTTCAATTACTGAAGATTGTTCGACATTGGGCATAGACAAGTCTGAATGTAACATATAGTATTTTCATCTATTTATAAACAATTTGAAATATTGATAGATCATACCAGTGTGAAGCTTCTTCACAAACTGCGAACTGAATATGATCTTTCAAATGGTGTCCTCGAAGACAGAGACGGTTGCAATTGAGCAGAAAAGTTGTACCGTTCAGGCTTTCGTTAATTTTTGAGCGTCCAAACTGAAGAAAAAAAAATGAACAACGAATGGAAAAAGTCTTTGAACGGCGATCATTAATTCCCTTTATTTATTGTAATCCAACGACATGTTTTACACCAGTTCCAAAGGTAAAACCAAGAGGCAAAACAAATGATCAATTTTGATACAGATTTTGTTGGCTATGAGAAAAAATTTTGACCGCTAGGGGACGATGAGAATGTCATGAACACATTACATCACAGCATAGAGGAACTCACTTTTTTAATAGCCATGAGCATTGTTTACTTATATATTTTTTTAAACTAAGTGACAGAGAGTGATGCCACCTTGCGACAATATAATGCAACTCCGCGAATGATGAGTTTAAATTATCATTCAAGGAGTTGTATTAATTAGCATGAAATATAGGTGTAAGTTACTCACATTAAGGTAGCTGTAAAATTTCTTCTCAGGATGAGGTAATTTTTTAAAACAAACATCAGTCTATAGATATATATATATATATACATATTAATTTTGTCATGTCCATTTGAATTAATAAGATAAACTTTGCAAAAGTCGTACCTGAAGTGAATAAAGTCATTTGTAGTACATCAAAAGCGATATCTCACGGTGAAAAAGTATTTTGTAGCCAAATAAATTTGTACAAAAAGTGTAGTCACCGTCGATAGTTTTTTCTAAATCAATATATTTAATATCAAATAAAAAACTAAATTGCACGAAATTTTTGCTGTACCATCAAAGCATACTAAAAGAACAGAATTTGACGCTTCGGATTATATACCTGAGAAGAGTCTTATTTTGTTCAAAATCCTTATTAGACGTCTTAATTCTATGTACATAATTCCTCTAGATATTTCAAAGAACCACAATATGAGATAAACCATTTTAAAAAATAACCATGCATTGATCAAATAATAGTGTATCTTTAAAGCGTTTATTCATCTGAACAGACTTATCAATAATCACACTCTTAGGTGTGGGATACCTACCTTCGTGGCATTGATCTACACTTCCTTTTTTTTAAATGTGCTACGTCAAGATAAAAACAATCTTGATGTATATGGACTAATCAATATTAATGAAGCAAATTTTGTCTTTCTGAATGTATGAAAATAACACCAGGTGTATTGTATACCGTGATCCGTGATGAATATCATGAACATATCTTGATCTAAGAAATAACAATGTAGACGTATTAATAAAATATTGCAGGTGTGAGCATATAGTATCGAACGTGTGTACAGGGTGCACTGTATATAGTGCTCCCTGATGCATATCATATACATATTTTGGATATAAGAAATAATAATGTAGTGATATTAATGAAATATTGTTATTCTGGACGCAAAATTGCCTTAAAGATGTGTTGTAGCAAGACAACTGTTCACACTCCCGTCACTAATTTTGCAAAATTAGGGATTTATATGGATAAAAAGATAACAGGGTGTCCGACAAAAAAGTCCCAGAGAATTGACGCCATGATAAAGCTGACTAGTTCAAGATCTCCCACTAGTTCCTGCAAAAAAAAAAAAAAAACATTATAATTTGATTCGAAAAGGGTGCAAAGTATTTGACAGCACTTAACTAAGTCATTTGTTTTATTTCTGAAATACATTCCTTTTCTGATAAAAATATGAAAATATCCAAGGTGGTCTTAAAATTTTGCTAATGACTGCATATAGAACAATATTTCCATAACATTATTTCAAAAATGCATACAATATTTCATGAACGTATTATCCCGATCAATAATAGACTTTTAATAATCAAATTTACGGAATACCTAGTAAAATCCAAGAATTTTAACTATAGCTTAGAACATTTATTTGATTTATAAAAATTGTTAATTTGGCTCCGTGAAGACCATTTCAATAACATGAAGTATATCAATTTTTAATTCTTTCGTTGTGATGATGAAATTTTGCACTTTAATTGCAATTTGCTACACCTCCAAAGGATTAATCAGAATAGCATGCTGTTAATTTTATTGAAAGGATGATGTCATCTAGGTTGCGTAGTGAGTTACTTGTAGAGTAAAGATGAGCTTCAAAAGGTATCATATATGAACACCCAATATATTTATAAGAAATTTGGATAACATAATATTTAAAATTTTATTTTAATATTTTTGATTTTTTCCTGCTAGGAGGAGTTTAAATAAAATATTAACTAAAACAAAGCAAGAAAATTACTAACATTCTTACAAATTTATCTCTTCGTGGCATTTTCATTTACCCAGACAAGATACACATTAAATAACTGAACCTCTATATCTTGACAGAAAAAATATTGAAATTTGAAGAGTATAACATAAAAAGTTCTTAGAAAATAATTATACAAATATTTAAGTGTATGGGGATAATAGATGTGGAATACGTCATTATTTTTATTATATCGTGCAACCTTTCCTTAGAAAATGAAGAGAAATAGGCCCAAGTGCAGTTAGCCGATTTTCCTGACTATAATACCATATTCAATCATACTTGGAAATTTGTTCAAAGCTTAAAAACAGCTTATTCTAATCCAATCAATCAATTTTTAGAACACTGACTAGGAGAAAAGAAGGAGAAATATCGACAGCTGACAACATTTTACAATATAAATTTTGTATTTGCGAGGATACGCTGTGGAAAGTCCAACTTAATTCATGATACCCTTAGTGCCCTCTAGCGGCCATAAAAATATTATTATACCCAACTATGAATGAACAAAAAATAGTAGGTGGACTTCGTTTCACCACTTGGTTTTAGGTTTGACCCTGGGTTAAGACATGCCTATTCAGTACAATAAAAAAGAAGCGAATAAACAAACGGCTAAATGTAAGCTTTTTAATTTTTTTTTGGTTAATCGTTCAATTTTATGCTGTTTAGGCACTTAAAAATAAATATTTATTGCTCAACCTGATTAAAACTTGTTATAATTTCCTAAATTATCATTAATTCCCCCCCCCCCTTTTCAGTTATTGGACATTATAATGGATACAGAATAAACAATATTTTTAACGTACTACGATGATAAGTACTCTATACATGATATTTACTAAATAATGTAATGGGATTTAAAAAATGCTAACTTTGCCTTTTTACGTAGATCACTCACTTGGAATAAATATGTTTTACATTTTTGACAACAATATTAAGCCAAATAGTACCATAAAATATTTTTATTTTTAAACTAATACCTCTGATAATTTAACACAAAAACAATCTTGAACAAAACCAAGAATTTATGTCCAGTTTATTTTTGTACAATTTTTTGAAATGGGATATTTTTTCTGAAATAGGAATTGGCATACAGAAAATAAAGTGTAATATCCGATTCACCTATTTCGTTTCTTATATATTACTTTTCAAAGTTATGAAAAAAAATATTATGAAATATTTCTGTTAAGATACACCATTTTAGATTATGACTTTATTCTTCTAGTGTTATAAAATATCGTAATAAATAAAAGAGAATGATAAAATAATCCTCAAAAGCTGGGAAGAAACAATTTAAACAAAAACTTAACAAACGTGTTCTAAACACATGCCATCGATGAAGCAATAGTTATTTGAGTGCAATAAGTTTTGAAAAATGTAATGCATGTTGTCTCATATCAGGGACCGTACCGAACGATTCAAAACGTCTATATTATTTTACTGTATCGGTTAACACGTTAGACTCGCTAGTAGTGATACAAAATGCGTAAGTGTACTTATTGCACTCTACCCAGTGATTGTTTTAGTTCAGTAAAACATGATAATATGGAAAATAGATCAAAAATCGTTAGCAGTGTTGTAAATAATGTCGGAATTGGGAATTTTTACTAGAATCAGAATCGATTTTTTTAAATAACTAATAAACTCCTTATTAACGTTAACTGTCAGAAACTATCATAATAAGGTCGACTAAAAATATAGTAGACTCAAGTTTTTTATAAGCATCAACCAAGTTCTTGACTCAATCTTTACACGTAGACGACTTGTTGTTTCCAAGGAAATTTTTCACATATCTATTTGAAAGCCTGTAAAGCCTTCAATTCCAGTTGATGTAAGAATTTTTGAAATTCAGTATAATTGAAAACCTACCTTATTTGTGGGGTTTTTTTCTCGAAAGATATTGCAACCCTTCAGAATTGACTTTACCTATTGCTTTTACAAAAATCCTCATTTTACCAAGTTTACTTTGGAAAGGTGGTATAAATATTTTTTAGGGATCCACTAAAGGGACAGACCTGACAATGCTTTTCCCTGGGACATATGTAGGCCAAAAATGCTGGTCACTTCTTTTGTAATATTCCATAGTAGCACGACTGTCCTACAGACATAGGAAATATCAAAGTTTTGGGATTCCTGATTGCATACTCATATTCATTCCAATAAATTTGGGATCTCCATAGATCTTCTATTAATAACTCTCATATTTAATTGTTTATAAAAGTATTGCCATATGTCTCTTTTAAATAGAAGGAATGAGTAATGGGAAAGGATGGCATATAATTACAATTATGCAGAAGGACAAATTTCAGACTTCTCTAAGACGGATCAATAAAAATACGCCAATCAGATGTCCCATAAGTTTAGGACATGACTGTAAACAGACCATTGATTTCATGGCAAAGAAGACCGTCAACTGAAAATAATGTAGTGAAATCAAAATTCAGCTTTGGGTAATAGCTAATGGAACATTGTAGTCAAGTAAATTGTTCTCCTTTAGTCTTGAAGCAAGAAGTTATGTTTTTTCTTGGCAGACAGCCCCATTCATTTCACTACAGAAATAACAGTCATCATAATGATTTTTGACAAACCAAACCGAACACATATGATGGATTGCCCATTGCTTACCTTGGTCTCCTAAATTGAAACCAAAGTATAGCTTATATATTTTCTTTATATTGTATGTAATACTTTGTCACTGTGTTTTAGTTGTGAACCGGCTGCATACGTAACATAACTTGTCTTGATGTTTTATAATGTCGAGGAATTCTGACTGACCTGAGGACGATAACGAGCAGATTATATATATAAGAGTTTATCACGATTCCAGATCTTTTTCCATTTCTCGTACTTATAGTTTTGCATTAAGACCGAAGTGTAGATTTTTCTTCATTGCTATTTAAACTAGTTTAAATATTAAATCTATCCAACACTAATTAATTTAATTTATTTTTATAGACATTTTTTTTTAATATTATAATAAATTTTAGTAGAATAACATGTGGATATATTTTATACAAATTTTGAGACACGTATAGTCATTTTTTTTATTAAAATAATATCGTTTCAATATCAGGAAGCTTTATCAAATGAATAGATTTACCAACAAGTAAATACGCAAATTTATAAAAAGCAAAATTAGTTTCATCTTAAACACTCTACGTGCTGGAGGAAATAAAAAAACAGATTTTGAATTAGCGTCAAAAATTATGTAAGATACACTCAAAATTATTATTAATGAAAATTCTATGTTTACCTGTGTTATGTTCACAAGATTATGAAAATCACAAACAAAATATCTAAAAATCATGTAAGAGGGTATAGATTTTTTGCCAGCCATAAATTATCCAATAATTGATGTAATTATACCCAATCGGAATAAACTCTTTGTATTATACGAATAGTTAAGAAATGTAATTCCTTATTTCAATATATTTCACCTTAAATAATTTAGCCTTTTCTTCAAAATTAAGTGTAACCATCTCCAACATTATAATCATTGTGGTGTCCGGTAAAATGATTGTGTTAAAAAGGTGCGAACACAATCTTTGGGTTAATATCGCTTCACAGTGAAATTATGATGTAGATTATCATACTGACGGGTTGTCACTTATACTAACCGTAGGCTGGGGTCTATTACAAGTGATCATTGATACTTCGAAACGGTGCAGAGGTTGAGTAAAAGCTACCTTGGTGCCCTGCAGTTAACCTAACAAACCGTGGGCAGAGGTGAATTATAAGGTATCAAAAGTGGCTTGATGCTTAGAAACACTGCAGCGGTAGAGTTTAAACTCCATTGGGTCTTAACACTTCACATGTACAATCTGAGGGATTTTTTGATATTAAAAGGGTTCCATGATGCTCAGAGAATCGGCTGCGGGTGGAATTTTTAAATCATTGAATGGTTAGATTGTCCGATAATATGATTATAAATTGCAATGAAATTGCACGAGATAATATTCTCTTGAAATGAAATTACTCTCAATCATATTGCTTTACGATGATATTGCACAGCACAATTTTGTCTCATAATGATAATGTACGTCAGGATTTTACAACACAACGATATTACCCCAACAATTTTGTCTGCAAACTTTTTACCACTTATCATTTTACAGTGAACCACTCCGCAAAAAAAAACCTCAGGGCTACTCCCCATCTTATATGAGCACACGGAAATGTTCAATTCGGTTTGGTATATATCAATAATAGCTTGTATGCTGTAGAAATGGAAGTAAACTCTTCAGAATTCAAATCATAATTATAGCAGCTCAGAAAAAGAACATTCCCTCTTCCGGTTGGCAACTCCAAAAGAACGCTAAAAATATGACCGATTCTTTTACATTTTTGGATTGATTGATTAATTAATTTCCTTTAATGGGTCAGATGAATCTGAACCGATTAAGTACAAGTTGTATTTTGTCAGTCCTTCTTTATTTGATTTAGTCCAGTCTCAGGACCGTTTATATGAGTCCATGGCCGATCCTTACGACCGTCAGTCCTTCGGACTTTCAGCCCTAGAACTGATTTTTTTTTAAGAAATAAAATTCAGTGACGTCACCAAGGACACAACTTTATATATTTTAGGGCTGATATGCAGGACTTAACTTGACGAGACTGTAGTTTTCATTTTTAAATAAAGTACCTAAACATTATAGGTTTACAATGATTTTATCTCACCTAAGAATTGTCTTTGAAGTCAATATACAAATACATTTCCATTATTTAGGAGCGAACGTGAATCGAACTTACACAAATTGAGCTCAAAATAATAAATTTTCCTGAGTACATTGTCGACTAAGCTATGTCGCTCTATTTCAGATTGATTAAGTAATGGTTCAGTATTTATCTGTAATAAACAGATATGTCCCAAAAATAGTATCCAACCTTGTTTGGTATTAAGCCAATTCGTCCCAACTATAACTAATAACTTTAACCAAAGGTGCAAACAAGAAATCCAAAATTATTGTATATCCATCGAACTGGTGGATCAGTTGATAAGTCGTTGATAAGAAATTATCCGTGAGGAAAAGTTATAAGCTGCGAAAGAGTATTGATCTACACAATTCACGTCCTATCAACAGGGAAAGTGTGATTCCAAGAAAAAATTATTGGTTGCAAAAAAATTTTAATAAAATAAAAATGCTATAAATAGATAAATTTGTAAACACATTAATAAATGGCGTGCTTCTCAAAATTTAATTTATTGTGTCATTTTTCATGCAACAAAAAAAAAGTTTTAAATCAAAGACCCTATTTATTTTTGGTAAAGGAGAATACATGTGCACGACTAAATTTTTATCCACTCACAAACTCGACTGACAAAAAGGAAAAAAGTTGAACAACATCAGGATTTTCCTTGTTGCCAACTTTTAAATATTATTTAGATAGTAATTATCAATTATTATATACATTAAACTGATAATATAAATCTCAAAAAAGTACCTTGAATTATATTAATTATATATAAAAATCCAAATCATATGTTGTACCTTTTTTGAGTTCATAATACGTAGAGTCAGCTGCTTTAAATCATCCACGAGTCAACTCTTTGGAGACTTGAAGATTATAATCAAGACATGACCTCACAAACACAACAATATAAACGGTATTTTGATGTCAGCTATCGATGTGTCTTCTTCTTTTTCTATCTATATCAGTGTCCTATTTGCTTTCATTCAAATTATCTTTTTTTTTATTCTGTTAATAATTTCAAAGAATTATTGAATAATTAATTCCAATGTTGGGAAGAATTAGTTAACTATCAACTAATTTTGGGCCTATTTATCTATTTCTTTTCCGAGGAAAGGTTGTGTGCTATTATAAAGATAGTGACGTGTAAAATGGAGAGTTTTTAAAAATAATTTATCTAATGGTTATTACTTATTTTACATATATTATGAAATACAAAATGGTATAATAAGTTGTTACCTCACTAACAAAAAATTACCAAAGTAATTTATTGCCCACCTGTATAACTTTTTGTTTTTCACCTCTCAGGGCTCAATTACAAATTTATTTTTTGGGCTGTGAGTTCCTAATATATTGTAATCATTTAAAAATTATAATTTTTACTCGGACGTCAGTTTTTCCCATAAATTTTGTTAAAATAATGAACATTGAAAATATGAAATTCATTTCAATTTTAAATTTTTTTTCTCTAAATATAATTTTTTACATTTCTTAATGGGCTCTTAATTTTTTGTAATCATTCATTTAAAACTTAGAATTTTCGACACGGAATTGAGCTTTTCTCATTAATTTTTTTAGAAAAGTAAACCTTTTAAAATATAAAATTTCTTCCAATTTGGCTATTTCAAATTTTTAATCCGAAACATAATTTTTAACTTTGGAGGAGGGAGCTATAGTACCCTCAACCCACCACCCCCTGTGTGTGTCCCTTCTCCGATCAGTGTTATAAACATTGATTTGTTAAATTCAAAATATATTTTTTGTACATCTGTGAACATATCAACAATTATAATTATTGAAGGATAATTCCATTTTTGGTTAGTATTGGCCGACTATAATGACTAAGAATTATAGGCCTTTTTCCAGGTAGTTTTTGGTGAAAAGTCTGTGAGACACAGTAAAAGTAAAACCTGATACAGGTCTAATAGATGTGAAAACTCACCATTACAGTTTAAACTGTATAAGAAACAACTAAGTACAGTCACATTATGTTGGATATAATTTATAATGAATGTGTTTAGATTGATTCAGGTAAATAAATAGGAATGGAATTATATTTCTATAGCTTGAAATAATTAGTTAGTACATTATTTCATTAAAAGATAAAAATACAAATTAGAAATCATGAGATAAAAGATTGAATCGGAACTGTTGAAAAGAATAAATAACGCAACCTAGAAAATACTATATAATGAATATAATTTAACAGTTACCAAGTTCTTTGCTAGGAAAAATTAATACAAAACAATGCTATTGGATATGAAAAACTTAAAAAACATCAATATCTGCAAGAAAGTGAAAATATATATTAAGATAAAATTAAGCCTTTTTTGTCAATTATCACTTTGTTGGAAAATATTTTTTCAAATTTTTTTCAAGTTTACGCTTTTTTTAAAAGTGTATTTGTTAAAATGTAGACCCGACCCAAAAAAAATTTGATACATTGAATTTATAATTTTACTTATGTAAAAATCAATGACTGGGTATGAAATGACCAAAATTCTAAACAACGGTCCTTGATTTAAATAAGTTAATATAAAATGAAAATACTGATTTTGAGTTCACAATTGGTAGAGTTACCTGTTATCTAAATTATACAAGAACTGACTCATGAAAACATGTGAAATTGTATTTCTTTATAATTCTGTAAAATTAAAAAAAAATATTTTCAAGTACAGAAGCCAACTACTTATGAGCCTGAGATACAATCAAGGGCGATAGATTAGAAAAAGAGTTTAATTTTTGGTGGATAGAAAGAAATTTATAAAAGAAGTAAATATATCAGCTGCTTAACTTTTGATTTTCTTATAGAGTATTTAAAAAATGTATAATGTAAGGTTCCGTAAAAAATGTTTCAAAATTAAATAATAAAAATAACAAGATCAATTATCTTCCTAATTAGAGTAAGTAATTGATATTTTAGAGGCAGGAAAAGTTGAAAATTTAACATAAATACATCAAACAGATTACCATAATCTAATTAATAAATACTAATCAAAAACATTTGATATTAAACATATTTAACCTCAATCAAACACCACTTGGAAAAGATCCATGAAGTCGCTTTAAACTATCAGTCTATGATTATGCCTCTCAAAAACGTGATTTTGCCAAAAAAGGTTTTAAAGGCCAAACTTAATACAATTGAAAATTTTAAAAATCATTTTCGTGTTATATAGCTTAAAAATGATACAAATAAAGGTTTTTTCCCCGCCGAGCGAAAATTCTGTTGCATAGTGTTATAGCCAATAGTGGATAATATTATAGAGAAAAACGCGTGCGAGGAGAAGGGGGGGGGGAGAAAGACATATGGTATCTTTGTTTAGAATAATGATGTGATTCTCACTGATAATCACATCAGTATTTATCAGTTGTCTTATGATTATTGAGGGTATGACGAAAGTATTTATTAGCAAAATGTAGACAGTAGATTTGAAAACGTCACACTCCATGAAATTGTAATACATTATGAACCAAATTCTCAGAATAATAACTAATAAAACAACAAAGTAAGAGTATTTCGAAATAAATTTAAGTTCCAAGTTTGAAATAGAAGGCTTAATTTAAATATAATCTACATACTAACAAATAAAAAATAAACCATCATACATTTAAGTTAAATATACAAAATTAAACAATTACAATCATATAACTAATAATAACTATAAATTATAAATACAGAATATTGAAATAATAGATTGATCTAAATAATACTTTCTTGTTCTAACATCGAAATTCAGTTCAATATATCATAACTTTAGGTTGCAAAACACAAGCCAGACGTGGAGTTTAATCAAAAATATCCTCACCCTTTTTTCCTCATATGCAAGTTGCATATACAATTGTGCACAGGATAGATATATCTCTACCGATGTAATCTTAATAATTATGATTAATAAAGTAAATGTCAAAATCATAAAATAATATTAGATTTAATTCCATATCTTCTTCCAATCTTAGTACGAACAGCTTTTAGAATCCCACTTTCATTTATTTCATGTTTATATCAAAAAAGAAAAGTTAATCCATGCAGTCAAATTTTAAACCTTAATTACTTATCTTAGATATAAAATAAGACTCCTTTATGACTGATAACACAATTCAGGGAACCATTCTTGACTTAATGAAGTTTTCTAATATGACATCGTAAAGATTTAGAGCAAAAGCTAGTGATGTAGTAATGTCCGGCGATATTACTCCTTATTAAGAGCATCAAAAAATGATTTCCCCCTGGTTATTTATGCTTGTATAACAACATACTATTATCATGAAGGATATACACAATTGCTAATTATAATGCTACACCCAATGCAACTACCCCCGTTGTTGTGACCATTTAAGCAGTTGTTTTTGCCTTTTTATGAGTTTTCTGAACACTATTTCTTGGAGCTTATGAACCATAGCTAATCCATAAGTTACAAAAAAGTAATATTTATTGACTATGTAATATTAGAAAACCTAATGATCATACCCAAGTCTTTTATTGAAGAAACTAATGTCAGACAAACTAGTCTTGAAACATCCAAAGCTACTACCCCGTTGTTGTTACCATTTAAGCAGTTGTTTTTGCCTTTTATGAGTTTTCTGAACACCATTTCTTGGAGCTTATGAACCATAGCTAATCCTTAAGTGATAAAAAATTAATATTTATTGACTATGTAATATTGGAAAACCTAAAGATCATACCCAAGTCTTTAAGTGAAGAAAACTAGTGTCAGACAAACTAGTTGCAAACCATCCAAGACTACTACCCCCGTTGTTGTGACCATTTAAGCAGTTGTTTTTGCCTTTTATGAGTTGTGCATATCACAATTCTTTATATTTGTAGCTAAAATATAATCATATTTTATGATTAGATTTAAAAAAAGGAATACTTACTGTTAGATGTTACAAAATTCAGAGTTCCATTTCGAAATCAGTAAATATTTTATACTTTTTACTGATAACTTTGATCGTAATTTGGTGTGGATGACTCTAAACATGCTGAAAATTCTCTGAACTTCACAATTTACAATGGGGGTATTTCTATAAATTGAATCTTCAACACAGTCTAGGTCTCGCAATTCATTGTAAGCTGGATTTTCTGATAGGAAATTGGTCAATTTAGATCGTAATGGCTCTAGCTTAATATCATTTCGTAGCAGTTCAACGATGGTAATGCTGACAAGTAAGGGTAATCGTCCTTCTAAAACTATGATGGCCCCAGAAATTTTATTGAGATTATTATGAATAGTGGTCAACTCTTCAAATATATATTCATCAGTAATAATCTCCTTTGCTTTAATTATAGAAGGCATTTTTTCATGGAGGCTACTTAAATATTCCCTGATTACTATGAAGTGCTTGAAATAGTAAGCTGCTGCTTTTAACCAAGTTCCCTAACGTGTAATGACTGGAGCTGGGGTTAAGGGAATTTGGTAAGAAGCAGCAAATCTACGTTTTCTTAGTCCAGCGTTCAAAAATATTTTTTGATTTCGTGTATTAATTCATTTGTTCTAGGGAACTCTTTACGAGCAAGTTCAGCAACGTTATGGAGCCCATGCTTCAACTGAGGGTAGTACCTTTTTAGGTATTTTTGCAATAAGAAGCTCCATCCGTAATAACCACCTTCAGGTGAGTAGCATTAAAGCCGGTTCCAAGAGTAACATGAATAGTCTCGACAACAAAATTTATGATGTTCTTGGAATTAGCACTTTTAATTGCCTATCACGTTGATGAGATATTGACGACCCAAGAAATAGCCGTCAATGGACCAATCAATAAAGCAGTGATTGATCGCTCCTGATTATCTTTTGTCACATCGACAGCAACAAAAATATCCTTCTCTTCGACTTTTTCTTGGATTTTGGAGATGACATCGTTACCAACATCCTCCATTAATTTAATGATGGTTTCTCGGGAAGGGACGATTTACCCGATTATTTCTCCATAAATTTTTTGAACGTCGGATGATTAGCAATGGATAAGGGTATATTACATGCAATAAACATCTTTATGAGATCAAAGTTAAAGTCTGACTTGATGTATTCATCATTAACTTGATTGTTTCGATGAATATCCATGCTCTTGATATGAGATGAGGATAATGAGTGGCGTTTAATTCTAGACGGGGGACTAAAAGCACATTTATATCGACAAATCCGACAAGCCATCTGTTTCTCGGCTGGTAAGTATTTCCAAAATCCTGGGCCTCCATTTTCATAAATCCAGACAGAAGGTGGCGTTATTTTAGGCATTTTATTCAGTTCTCTATCGACTATCAGCATCTAATATTATATTAATATTGAATAATAAAGGAGGGAATGAATGATAACGTTTTTGATAGAAGAAGATGTATACTATCATTTAAACAATGATGCTATGCGTATTTATTCCTTCCTCCTCGCACGCTTTTCTATTCTTACCAAAATTATCACCCTTATATAGGTATAGGATTTGCTATATATCCTTCACAAATTTCAATGACACAAATCTATATAAATGAAACAAAGTTTGTCTCTATGAATGTGTGTCTGTTATAAAATAATTTTTTATCTAAGAAATGACAGTATAGCATCAAGTGTGCGCAGATAATGTAATAAAAAAACTGTGTTGTAAAGCTTAGCTCGTCATATTGAAAATAGAAAATTAATGTTGGTACTTGGAAATCTATATAGTGTGTAGTACACACTGTAACAAATTTGATAGTCACTAGTCTTATAGATAATCTTGTTATCTTACAATAATGACAGACTGCTTGTTATTCAGTTGGGAGTATCGTTAGAGTTGGGGAAAAAACCCCAAAATCGACATGATAACCTTGACATTTTGAAAAAAATATTTAAGAAGAGACCCATTTGGCTAGCGTTACGTTTTATGAGAAAAAGGAAATAATCCCCTTCATATTAAGCAAAGACAAAGTGAGGAATTACTCCGATGTCGATCATCAATTCTACTTTAAGGCCAATAAATACTAATAATTATAACTCCGCAACAAATCATCAGGTTTTATTATCCATCATTCATAAGCACATCCAATCGTTGTTATTATATACTTTGATTTTCTTTTTTCTCAACAATGAAATAAAATATCAACAGCTATAGAAAATAAAATTTGTTTAGATTGTCATCTACAAAATAATTTAACACGCGAATAAGGATTTTAATGGTAATAGTTTTATAATTATGTACTTACAAGGTTCTAACCAAAAATAAAAAAATATTTTTTTTATCTAGATATATTCTGGCACTTTATATTTTCTAATTATTGGTAGATCAAACTGTATTATGAGATGTATGTAATATGGAAAGATGGATAATATAAAGAGTGTTATCTATATACTTGTATTGTACTCGTATAAGAAAATACAAGTGTGTATCCTTGAAAATATCAGCCATGGGGATTAGTTCTGACGTGTTTGGAATAACAAAACTAATTGGATATTGATTTTCAATTTACGGATCACATTATATCGAAGGGATTAATATTATTCTACTTTAAAACAAAAGTTAAGAATAAATATCCCATAATTGACTACCAATATTTAGAGATGACTTCCAATTAGGGTTCTACTTGTATAATATTATATCAAACTTTGACCCGTAAAACCTTAGCGAAGTTCATTATTTTTGAACCCTCCAGTTAGTTAAAATATCTGAAAAAAAATATTGTTATATTTTTTCCAATAAATTGAAAACTTATCTATGAGGTATAATCAAACGATATAAATTTTTTATCCGCAAGGTGGCATCACTATACTTAACTATGGTAATAAATAAATTGATAACCAATCTACATTTGTTATTTGCTCATTCTGGGACATATAAAGATAAGATAAGGCTGAAAAACGTAAGCCTTTTTGGTATGTGAAAAAAAAAGAAACTGAAAATGTGTACTGTAACTCTGACAATTTGACGAATTTTGGAGAGGACAGCAGCTTAGCTGCTATGAGAGTTCCTTTAATTTTTGCTCCGAGTTATTGTCAGATGAAAGAAATAAACGCTGTTTCCACTAGGTATCAAGCAAAAATGACTGTTTTAGATCCTTAACTCTACTCTGATTCCAACAAATCCTGTAGGGAAAAAACACTGTTCAGGTTACCAACAACAAAAAGACTCGAATGCAAAAAATGCTTAGGATTTACAACCCTAGGGATAGACAATAAAAATCCCGTACAAAGTTATTTTTCCCCAGTGGATAGAGGATTTGACTTTATTAATACCACTCCTATATATGTAGTAAACTTGTAGCTTTAAGAGCTTAGAAATTAATTATATATATTTTATTTTTTTTGTGATAAAAGGATAGGCCTCAAGCCCCACCAATACTTCTTTTTTTAGGTTTATTTCGAAGCTCAGATGAAGATTCTTTCACTTTTTAGATAATATACTTATAGCCTGACATAGTTTTACTTGAAGGGACTGTTGTAGTTTAAGATTACATCAGATGTTAGGATAGGAATAGTTTTATTATGAATTGAAAAGTTAACACAAGAACTCAAGTCGGCCGATCATCAATAACGTCGTGGCTTTGCTGATTGGGTCCTTGAAATGTATGAAAATGATCCAGAATTTCATCGAAAAATCATCTTAACACCTTTCGACTTCTTCCTTTGGGGCCACGTGAAATATAAGGTCTACGTCAACATCCCAGTGTCGATTCATGACCTCAAAGATGGAACTCGTGAAGCTATTGAGGGTAAACAATAGCCACTTTGCGATTTGGAGATGGAAATTTTCAATTAAAAGGATACGGTACTGTAAGCATAGCTGTAGTGGTCATTTGGGTGATATTGTTTTCCATTATTAATGGCATGTCTTTCTCTTCAGATTGAAATAAACGTCCGTTCATTTATCTCACAAAATGTAATTTTTCTTAAAATAACACCCCTTATTGGAAACCCTATATAAATATCCTGGGAGGTTAGTCATTGTCGGGTAGTATAATGTTTGCAATAAAGTGTTACACATACTAAGCCTCCTCCACATCTTTCACTCTCTTTCTCTTGATCACGTCGCAACAAGACCGCGCAAGAAATCCTGAGCTCCCACTCACTAATGCTTTGTTAATAACTGAAGTGATTCAATATCGCAAAGATGATTAATACCAGCTTATTCAATTTCGTCAGATGATACATGAAACATTTTGGTTTAATAATTTACGTTATAAACAATAATATTTTTATACCTATTAGTTATTTCAACCTTAAAACCTGAAAAAAAATAATGGTATCCTCAACTTGTACAGACATTGCGACTTGTCACGTTGATTATAAAAATGATTTGTTAAAGTTTATTTGCTTAATTATTTATTTAAATAATAAACAAATATACAATCTACTAATTGTGCTTAAACACAATTAATATAATATTGTATTTTAATAAAAGGCGTACGACCAGTTCTAGTTATATTTTTTTCCTTTTTATGTCTAGTAGCTGAATATCAAAATACATTTTTGATTGATTTATTCCCTCGTCAACAGCTTACATGAAATTATGCCATGATAGTGCCCTGAAGCAGTCTATACATTCTTATCTATGTAGCACTCCAACATAAAGCAATTATTTGTTGCAGTATTCATAGTCAATATGAACGCTTTGTAAATTCATGCAGACATTTTCTATCTCTGGATTCGGAATCAATTTATAAACTACCTTAACATGCAATCCTTGTTTTAATAAGTCAAAGAACAGCTAATTAATTACAAATGGATTATTTTGAGCAAAAAATTTTTCTAAGCTTTTTTAAGTTTTAGCGCAATTTCTGGGGATAGTCTAGCTGCGCAATAGAATATAAACATTTAAGTTGAATTAACAAAAACTAAATATAGAAAAAAATTACATGCATAACATGACATAACTTTGCAAATTACGTCCAATGAACTGGATTATAAAACACGTATAAGTGCAAAAAATCGAAATATCTAGGTCAGTAAATAAAATACAAATATAAATTTTGATCAACATCAATTAAACCTTCTTATGAATTAAATTAATAATATATATATTTTACTGCAAGTACTCAGAAAATAATGTTCGATCTTGTCGACGGCTCTTAAGCATAAAAAAAATTGAGATCCCATGCCTTAGATTGCTAAAAAAAATGATTAAACTCAATTGTTTTTGTTCACTAGACACAGGATCTCTGTGCTATCTGGCAGCAATACATTTTTGTTAGCTTATTCGAATTTATACGTATGATTAATGATTTGTTCATGAGAAATTAGAATGCTAACGTTTTTTAATTAATTGTTGCTTTAGTAAGCTTAGAATCTATGTTAGAGCTAAAGAGTTAGGACATTTTTCATCAATGGATGTCAGTGTCGATGAAAAGTGACTGACTCATCAATTTCATTAGACAAAAGGAAATTTTTAAACAATAACATTTACTTTTATTAGTTTTAAAGAATATCATTTCCGATCATGTTAATAATATTATTTTCTATTTTAATTGCGCTTTTACAACTCTGATTAAATTATTGACTAATTAGAGTTGGACTCAAAACTTCAGATTCGCCGACTCTCCAGTCCCCATCTTGCAGCTTTGAATATTTTGGTTGGTTACTGAAGTCCTATAGAGCAATTAAACTGGAATTTCAAATTGCATCATACAGGGTCGGAGGGGGCATATAAGAGAAAAGCCCACAAGTCCCGGAGTATCAAAATAAGTACTCCCAGATTCTTCATAGCCCTGAAACGGTCTGTGTAGGTACTTCTAAGGACTCCAATTAACGTTCTTTCCAAAAAGCGCCAATTAAACCGTACAACAGTCTCCAGGATAAAAAACACTGACTTGAGGATGAAGTTATACCACCTCTATAAAATATCTTTACAGGCAAAATGAACGCCACCCAGGCTACCCACAGAAGAAAATTGCCTAACGATTTGGAGCCCCATGGTAACTGAATCATTTTTTATTCGGATGAGAAACAATGGATCTTCAAAAGAGCCCACAACATCCAAAACGACATATGGTTGGCCACAGAGATAATTAAAGTTTCCAGCCAGCATCATGAGCCTTAGGGTCGGTGAGCAACGGCATTACCACTCCCCCCCAATCTTCTTCGAAAAAGAGGTTGGATGCCTACAGGTACTGTTAGCTCCTGTCTCATCTTTATAAGTAAACCATACTGTGTGTTTGTTTAATTGTCTGAGAAAGACTAATTTTTTACAACAAGCGTGTGCAGCTAAAGCTCAGCGCGTCATATTCAAAAGGAAGGAAAGGCGAATATTTGTATATAGGGCTGTAAATCCGAAGCATTTTTTAGCGTGAGAGTTATTTTATGTTGGGAACCTCAACAATTTTTGTTATTTTGTCAAGCTCTTAGATATTCGCTTTTCAAAAAATGAAAGAATAATAACGAGTATTGAGTAACTATGTGTGAGTGTGCTCATGAAAAACGTAGCGTTTGTTTGTTATCTTCTATATCAATGCTACAAAGTTCGTATGTTCGTCCATGCTTAATAACTCCGACCAATGCCGGGTACTATCACTATTAGTGGATATTTTTATTAAATAAAAGATTTTATCAGATGTCAAAAAAATAATAAAAAGTTTAACACCTGGTATTGAATACAACTTAATGACAATGATCAACAGTGACATTTGAATTAAATTAAATTAATTAATAACAAAAATCTCCGTGAAATGTCTAGGTTTTGACAATTCATTTGGGTTTGGATCGATAAGGAACATGAAAAATAGGATAATATTTTGTTAAAGATCTTTGTTAAACATTATGATTAATTTATTGTCCACTTCATGTAAATAAGAATATAGTATCAAGTCCAATTTTGACATCCAAATAGTCAGCAGTAGTTTAACATTTCATCCAATATTAATGGAAAAGGGGGTTTCTTCTTAAACAATTTGGTTGTTTAGATACCCGAGATGGCCGACATCAACCATTATGACGTCATAGGAAAAGGATCCATCTATTCCGTCTCTCTTTTTATGTAAATATATATATGTTTTAAACAACGTCTAAGTTTATGGTTACTCAACTGGAAAAATAATAATTTATAGCTAACATTCTATAGTTCTATTTTCCTTAATCTTAATAGAAAAAATGATTTTTATTCTTATTCAATATGGTTGTCTATTTTTGATAAATATATATTTTAATAAATGCAAATTTGTTTCAAAGGGATAACCTTTTCAGCTGTAAACACAGCTGATGAATAGAATTGTATAAAATATGAGCTTAAGGCGTGTGAGATTTTTAAATACTTTGCAGTCTGAAGGGTGTTTCCTAGAACGTCTAAATATAAGATAATCATAATTGCGCGTGTCTATGAAAGACTGAAAGTAATACTGAGGATTTGTTGGGGAGTTCTAAGTGTAAATCTTTGTTGGAGTATAATTGAGGATGGACATCGAAGTAATTCCTGCCTATAATATTGCTAGATACGGAGTGGGATTTGCGTTTATTTCCATCCTCTCAGAGCTGCGTGTAGCTTATCTAATAAAACCTCATGACAGCTGAGCTGTTCTCCAACCCAACAATAAATCAAATTGTCAGGGTTACCAATAATCTAGTGTCGATCCTTATTTAGGACCGCAGTTTAGTCCAGTCACACTTGTCCGTCCTTAAAGAAGATAAAATCAATCCCTCTTGACAACATTGAGGTTATTTTAAATTATTATGTTATACAACAATCGAATAAATTATGTAACTCAGTAGAAATATTGAATTTTATGTTCGTTTGATATTCCATTAAAATGATAATTATTGAACTTTTGGCAAGATATGCACAATGTTCTTAAAACATATCTCATAGTCATATGTTATTTGACTTTATAAGCCATCGTCAATTGTAGAACTAATCCCAAGGATTCGTCCTAAGAGTTGACTGTACAAAATAAATAAGAATCAGTTCACAATTTTCTTTTTACTTACCGGCAGGCCATATTTTATACAACTCAACATTGATGAGCCTGCTATTTAAGTAATAAATTGAGATACACTTTTATTGAATAAAAGTAACACAGCAAACTCATTTAAATTCCTTTAATCATATAAAAATGACAGAAAAATATATATTACAAATACTTTATCATTATTCAGATAAACAGAAGTATGCGCGGAAAATATATGAATAAATATGTAATAATAATAATATTAATTAATAATTATAGTGTATTAATAGAGTCACAGCCAAGAAAGAGAAACTTGCATTATTTGCTTAAGCAAGTTATAATATTGCAAAAAAAATGGGAAATTAAAAAATACAAAATTAGTTGTGTTGTTTTTTTTCTAATAGAAAAAGTAGAAGTAGGTAATCTCAGATCATTAAAATGACTAAAAAATAAATAATTATTATAATAATATATGCATAAGGTATGATAGAGATAATATATATGTAATTATGAAAAGAATATAATAATATGTAATATCTGAGATGATTAAAAATTGACTACCATCATATTACATAAGACGACAATGACGAACTTTCAAATATATTAAATAAAAGTCAAATAATAATAACTATGAGGGTTGTTGATTAATCGCCTCTCTCTGTTTTTCAAATACAATTAATTGTACATTGATTTGGGCAGTCGTGCAACTAACTTTTCTGTTCAAACAATGCAGCAATGTTTTTAATTTTATTTGGTGAAACGGGGGACTTGTCCAAATGACCGGAGTTACTACTCCGACTTCTCGATACTGAATTACTGCTACTACTACCATTGTTGTTTAGCAGGCGTAGATTACTATTGGAGGAAGAAATAGGCAGTGATTTCCGCTTCGACTCGTTTTCTTCGTTGGATCGGCTCTTTTTCCCGAAAATTGCAGCTCGCTCCTTCACATTTACGTCTTCATTAATGAGACCAAAGGAGGAGGAGGAGGAGGGTGAATTGTTTTTCCTTGGTAGACTCAAAGTCGGTTTTGTAAGCTTGGTGTTATATTCGTTGTTGAGAAGGAGGTTATTATTGTCATTCACTTTTGTATGATTACTATTTTTATAATTATGCTCCAACACATTCGTAGTTGTGGCTGTCGTCGCAGAACAAGAATAAAAATGATTTTGAATTTGTGTGGATATCCTTTCCAGTGGTGGCTTTTTATCCTTGATAGTGCTCTCACTCGTTGTAGTAATATCGAATAGAGATGGCGATGAGGGTGAAGGTATTTTTATAGGTGATGATGGGTTGCTGACCATATTTGTATTTGCTTTATGTCCACTGCTGTTACCCCCACTACTACTTCCCACCCTATAATCTTCAACCTTATATTTCGCCCTAAAAAGAGATCTACGCTCTTCTTTATAACGCTCCATACGCTCCCTTGTACCAGGGTCATTTACATCGACATAAGGAACATTATGAATAGAATTTCTTCTGACTAAAGGAACCTCATCTCCCCCATCCCCAGGAGATAATATTTGTGTTTCTGTATTTCTCTTTGAGAGTTTTTTAGGAAAATCCTCTGACTTGCACACTGCCCGACTGGCCTTAAACAAATTTGATTCATTCAATTTGGCCTCTAATTCAGGAATACCCTGAGAACTCATTCTGCCATTGTTTTCCTCCACGCTATTAGAGCGAGTATAGTACTGTTGTGTTCCCTTCTTCTTATAAGATGTGGAAAGACCACCACTGGATTTGATATCTTCCAGGAGGAGTGAGTATGAATCCGAGGAGCAAGAAGATGTTTGAATTGGCTGATAGTCGAAATGACCCAACTGTTCCTCCTCCTCCTCTTCATCATCTTCTTCGTCGCATCCGTCCTCAAGAACATGAACAGGGACAGCAGTCATTAACTCTTTGATACTATTTTCTTCTATTTCCATGAGGACACTTGGATGCTGTTGATCAGTTGATGAGGAAGGATCCTTGATAAAAGTAATATTTGAATCTTCATCTATCTCCATTGCTACAACAGATTCATGGGTGAAGGGACGAATTATTATTTCTTCTGATGTAAACTTGGGAGGAGATAAAGGGTCCTCCTTTTTAAATTCAGTAACTTGTGTTGGGGAGGTTGAGTATAATTTAGGTATTGTATCCTCTTTATCCTGACGTTCTCCTTGTTCTACTTCTTCTTCACCATTTGGTTTGAAATCATCTTCAAATGACGTTAAAGAAAAGCTCTCATTTTCGGACACTGTTGCACCTGAAATATTTATTAAGGTACATTTTTATGGAAATTTATCAATTTATTCAAACAAATTCATTACCCGCAATGGAATAACTAGTTTCAATAGGACTTGAAATAGATGAATTCTCTATTGAATTTTCTATAATGGAGTGCCCATCATCCTCTAAATTGCTTTCTACAATTATTTGATCATCTTTTATGGGATTATCTGATGATTCATCTTTTGTATTGTCTGTTTCATCAGGAGAAAATACTTCAAGAGAGAGCTCTTTTACAGTGCTAATTGATGGCTCTGAAAATAATGATTTGTTTATAATACATCCAGAAACAAAAGTACATGACAAATATAAATACCTTCTTGATCTGTTTCTTCATTATCACCAGCTACAGAAGCATTATTCTTTGTTTGGGGATCGTTATGAATCTCGGCAATCACCAGTTTATCAAGGTTATCCTCATTTAGCGAAACATTACAAACAAAATCATTTTCGTTGCTAAAAACAAAAGATAATCTGTCCATCTCAATGGAATTCTTAATTTCAGATTTTTCCGATTTTTCATCAAAAATAGCAACTGTTTCACATTGTATAATTTCTTCCTTCTCTTCATTTGAAGTATGTTCCAAACAATCTGACAAAGACTCTTGATCTACTTTAAAGATAAACATTATACGCGTAAGTATATTTTTAAATGTAAAATATAAAACAGAATTACCCTCAATAGCACTTGCAGGCCTGTCATCGATAAATTTAATAGAGGGGGACATGGCTAAGGACGGGTTCATAATTTCTTCAGTTTCTGTTTCCATTTTTGATCTTTTGACTAGATTAGCGTTAGGAGACGTTCCAGGAGTGAAATCTGACTTTTTCTTTTTGGGTGAAACTTCACTGTTTAAGACACTGTTATTATTATTATTGTTGTTGAGAACGGGGGAAGAAGGTGCTCCTTGTTCCTTAGGACCTTTGAAAATCGGTATCCGAAGTTGATCCGATTTTCGACTGTTATGACGAGAAATGCGACGAAAACTAGGCCTAGCTTCGTCATCATCATCGTCAATTGAAGTAAATGACGTAGACATGAGAGCGTCCTCGTCCTCACTAAAAATCTTCATTTCGTTTTCTTCCAATTCAAAATTCACTTGAATTTCTGAGAGATCTAGGGAAGATGATTTGGGATCCACTGGACTCTCCGAGTCAGAACTAATTGGTTTAGAGGACTTGAATGAAAGAGAAGAGAGTGGAGTTCGTTCAAAATATGAATCATGTGAACTGGATCGACTATGAGTTTTGGGGCTATCCCTAGATGCGGTAGTCTTGAGAATAGCACGAGTAACAGTTTCTAGAGAAGCAACCTCATCCTTCACTTCACCTGAATTAGGACTAGATGAGCTGGAGGACAAGTCCTTAAAGCTACGTTCACTTTGAGGTATAAGACTCTCAGCGCTTTTGACAGGTCTTAAAGTTGCATTAAAATTCATTGCACAAGAGCTTGTATCTAATGACGCGGTGGCAGTTACCTTTTGGTGATCTTCATCAGTTGTAGTAGTTGAAAATTCACTTTCGTCCTATAAGGATAATTAATCAAGTAATAATGATATCAATACGAAAATACGTTTGAAATACGAGTACATAATATATTTAGATAATAATAGAAATGACTTACATTATTTGTAAGATGTTCTGAGTCTGATATTTTGTTATTGGACTTATATTTGATTTTTCCAGACGTAAATATAGTTTTCCAGCCTACCGGGGATTTCCTATGCCTAGAACTGGCTCTCTCTGAATAATGTTTGCGAATGCTATTATTGGGTAGATCAATTACAGTATGATAGGTGGGCGGAAGATTGCTAGGACCACCTCCGACTTCAATATACCGCTGTTCTTGAGGAACATAGCTCCCTGATGCAGCAGTAAGGGCTCTACTTCTTGCTTCTTCTAATGAAAGTAATTTAGTGGGAGTGGATATTGCTAAGGACTTTGGTCTGGATTTTTTGGGTGTTTCTTGAGACTGTTGACTACCACTGGATGAACTATTAGAATTATTACTACTACTGGTACAGGCACTACCAGTATAAGTAGGCATTTTTTCACTAAAAATAAGTTCACAATAACGAATAAGATACTCCGTGACAACGGCTTGGATACCAACACCTTGAAGAGCCGCCACACCACCAACTTCCAAAGATTTCGATCGTAGTAAATTAGGTGCCCAGACAATGGCAACATTTTTTGCTGTCATTCCGGTTTCATTTCCTCTGAGTGATACACGATACAAATGCCGGGACAGATACTCTAGTGTGCTGCAAAATAAGAGTTAGGAAAATAAGATAAAACATAATGAAAGAGAAAGTAGTGGGCTTAAAAAATTTATGCGTCCTCTTTCCGGACTTGAAGAATTAAAGTCAGGAAATTCTAAATGTTTTTATTTTCATGTTATAGGATAAATAACCTGTTTCCTGACTCTTATATGAAGAAGGAATCTTTATAAATGGTCTCTTTCAATGTAGTTACAATAAATATGTAAACAGGCGATTAAAACTAAACTAATAGAATACATAAAGGACTTAAATTTTAACTATGGACTTATAACGTTACTTCATTTAAGGTCGATGGCGTAATCGGGCCTTAGCACTATATTTATAACACCATGGGGATGTGATGAAAATAAACATGTTTATCGTAAAGGGAGAAAAAGAAGAGAAGCATTGATGGAGCAAGAAGGATTTTGCAATGGGTTTGAGAAAGTTTTTATTTTTTTCTCAATAATAATAATATTTTACCATGAAATAATAAAAATATTATTTATTTTATGAAAAGTAAGCATGCAGGGTTTACACACCGATAATTTGGAGGTGGTAATTGTTGTACAACATCCCTCAATAGAATAAGTCTTTGATTCTCAGATGATTTTGCAGCTTCTACAAATTTTTCATAGAGATGATACGTGCAAATAGGATTGGGTAGTTCTCTAAAATACATTTTCAATAGTGAGGACACACAATGAATATCTTGAAGAACACTCCTGTCATTGTATAAATCAGGAACTCTATCTTCATCAAAAGTAACTCTGAAATGGAGAAAGAAAATAATGTAAATCATTAATTATGAACAGGATGAACAATGAATGGAGAATGTTAGCTTTACCTAAGTTTTTGTATGTTTGACGCTATACCCGATAATCGATAGATACCATCAATGATACCCTTTGATTCAATGAATTCCGCGCAATGAAATAATACTTTGGGAACTGAAAGGAAATATGAATAAATTAAACAAATATAACACTTTTTGACATTAATTCGACATGAAATTGATTATTTTATTTCAATTTTCGTCTTTCCTTCAGTTCATATTCTTCTTCGTCATCAACATATTTAAAACGAAGAGGAAGAAATAAGAAGGAAACAAAAAGTGAAAGTTTTCATCCATTTCTATAACCATAAAATATTTTTATATTTTTTCTTCAAATGGGAATAAAGCAAAATAAAACATGTATAAAGTAGTAAGGAAAATATATGTAAACTATTATTATTGTAATATATAATACTCACTCTCTTGGCTTGTATTCAATAAATGCTCAGAGAGATCGCATCCAAAGACTCTTTCCCTCAAAATTCCGGATTTTTTCAACTTTCCTCTCGTGGGACGAGATAGAATAAAACTCCTAAAGAAGGATATTAATTTTCCATGTTTTCGTAGAACAGGTTTTGTGGGCTCCGAAGAAGCAGAAGAAGGAGAAATCCCATCCACTACATCTTCTTCTTCTTCTCCTTCACTACCTGAAGAGGAATTTGAAGATGATGAAATCATCTTAAATGTATTATTATGATCCGATGGGGTTGATCCTGGAAGATTTAAACCACTTGGGACTTTATCTCTAATGACTTCAACACATTCACATGGAAAGAATCCCACTTCAAATCCCTTTTTCCCTCTCCACCAAATTGACTCATCTGGTGGAGGCATGTCAATGACTGAGATCATATCACCCACCTAGGTACAAAAAAAAACATAATGAAATTATTTGAAATATCAACACAAAAACAATCTTGGAACAACTATAAACAAAATGAGTAATTCAAAATTACAATATATTGATTTACTTCTGGAATATGTAAAAAGTAACAAACTATAGGCTTATCGGTTAATTTTGGGCTTCATATTGAAATTTATGGGATGGATTAGGATACTTAAGAATATTAACTATATATTCGTATGATGAGACCTTGTTAAGTTCCGAAATGGCCTTTCAAATAGAATATATAATATATTTTATAAATATGTATAAACGCCCCAATATTTTAAATTGACTTATTTTAATTTATTTCAATTATGGGTTTCATATTGCAATTGCAGGGATGGATTAGGATACCTAAAAATATTAACTATTTGACTCTTAACTTCTTTTGATATATGGCAAATTATTTGACCCCGAAATAGTCTTTCATTTTTAATCTATTTTATCTGATTGATAATAATTTTAAGGATCTTTAAGTGCAATTTGCGACTCCTTCGAATGAATCATCAAAATATACTTATTAATCGAAATGGATCGTTAATTGTTATGTACAAAAATACAAAATATGTAATCCAGGCTAACTTTGAGAAAAATACACTAATGTATTATTATATGTATGAATAAAAGCAAAAGGGCAATTAATCTTGCATCTCTCTCCCTCTCAAAAGGATGTCCAATTCAACGTTGTCACCTTGATGAATCAACGTACTTTTGATGACAAGAATGATTATGATGCATTGGCAATTACCTTCAAACAAAGAAGTGTAATTAATTTTGAAACTAGTTTCATCATTGAAAGAAACCAAAAAGAAAGAAAAACAAAGGGGTTATCATCAAATCTTTTGTCTATGGAATCACATAAATTTTGAAGGACAAGGACTCGCTCCGTCGTAGTCATCCTCGCTTCAAAGGAGGAAAGAAATGATTATGAGGCACCACATAAAGAAGAAGTCACAACAATGAGTAGGAGAGGCAAGTTAGTTAATAGTAGAAGTACATAGGAGGATGATACATATAAGTAACATACACCCATGAATGATGTATCTATCTACGTTAGACTGTCCCCTTCTTTGGGATTATTATCACCGCCCCCTCCCCCTTGCACACATGGTACAAACTATTTAAATTTGAACAATTGGGTAGGTTTGTATTGGTCCTTATTTAAAACTGAAGACTGCAGTGCCGTCCACTTCATTCTTAAAAACATATAAAGTTTAGTCCTTGATGATGTCACACAACAATATTTCTTTTTTACTTACAATATTAAAAACCTATGGTCTCAGGACTGGTTCTAAGACTGGACTAGTCAGAACAAATAAGGACCACCACGACACTGCAATTGAACATTTTTAAGCCTTTTGAGTAGAATATTATACTATTTTTTTTTTTTTGTAATTTGTGGTTTATGAGTAAAAAATATTATACACCTTGTTTTTAATCATGTAAGAGAAACAAATATGTCCTCAAGGATTTGGAGTTTCCCTCTTATATCATATGTAATGTTTTTCATTTTAGTCAAACAACTATCATTTCGAAAGAGTTAAATTTGGCTCTATAAACTATCTTTATATTTGAATAATAAAGCAAAGTGTGTCTGTCTGTGTGTGGAGGACTTATTTTTGAGCGTCCGATTACTACTTGATCTAAGAAAAAAACTATGTATGAACGAGTATATATAGCTCAACGCGTCATATTTAATCAGAAAAGAAAAGGAGAGCACATAGTTATATTATTATTACAAAGTTTGTCCGTCTTTTTGTCTGTTCGTCAACTCCTCTTTGATAAAACAGAGAAACCACAAATCATGAAGCAAATCTTAGACCCTTTAAATAATTAAAACAAAGTACGTAATATACTTTACTGATTAATCAAATGCTAATAAATATATAAAATTGTATTTTGTACTCATAACATCAACTATGAAACGGTATACGAGGCTTAAGGAAATGACCAATTACGATTTTTAAAATTAAATAAAGTAAAAATTAAGTTTTTTGATGATCCCCAGTAAAAAAGATCAATCTGGATGTAGAAGGGGAAAGACTATACACCAAAAAAGGGGACAGTCTAATGTACATACATGATGAAAAATCAACCCTCTTCTTCTGGATATATTTTTAAAGATCTCTAATTCAAGGACAATGAAAGAAGGAGAAGAAGCAGTGATCATTTATAATTTTACAAATTGTCAATTTAATTCCCACGAATTATGTCACGTAGACATTACTTTCACTCCAACAAGGAATTGGTCATTTCTTCCTTACATATCATTATTCATCATATGTGTAAAAGACAATAAAATGTATTTCTATTTTTACATTATACATGTGTTTATTTATCATTAGGTACTTTTGCCAAAGAACCAGAAAATAAGAAATAATCTTTAATATGTGTATATATATAATATATATACACATATTTAGTAAGAAATGTAAGGTGAAAGTTTGATTCTTAAGGCACTTTGCAATTAAGAAGGAATAATAACAATAAATGCTTTATACCTGCCCGCTTCTGAACAAACCAAACTACGTAAAGAGACACCACACTATATCATCATATTACCACCATCATCACCCTAAATCCCTATTGATTCAATGAATTTAATAATGCATAAATAATTAGCTCAAATGTGATACATACACAAAGAGTAATTTGGAAAAGCCTTTGAACCTTAAAGATGCAATGAAGGAATAAGAATACTGTCATGGTCTAAGCCAAGCAAGATATTCTACATAGGTAGGTATTTACGACTCGCAATCTATTGACTTTACTAATGCATGTACATACATATAATAGCTCAAATGTTATTCATATAGAGTAAATTGGACAAGCCTTAGGAGCTTAAAAGATGCGAAGATGGAATAAGAATGCCTTCATGACCTAAGCCAAGCAAGTGCTGCTTCTATATAGATAGTTACGACTCTTACTTAAAAACTAAGTATGTATGTAAAGTAATGTGGACTAGCCTTTGGAACTTACAGATGCAGAGAAGGAATAAGAATAATCTTATGACCTAAGCCAAGCAAGTAATTTTACACATGTGTATAGGACTCTTACATGAAATGGTATGTGTGTTAACTAATGCGGACCAACCTTTGGAGCTTTAAGAAGCAGAGAATGAAGAATAAAGCAAAATTTTCAATTTCCTCAAGAAAATTATCTTGGCATAAGTCAAACAAATACCTCTACATAGATATGTATGTAACAAGCCTTTGCAGCTTTAAGATACAGATAAGTAATCAGAATACCCTCATGGCCTAAGGTAAGCAAGCGCTTCTGCATAGGTGTAAAGGACTCTTAATTGAAAATAAGACCAGCATTTGGAGCTCAAATATAAAGAGAAGGAATAAGAATACTCTCATGGCCTATTACTTGAAAAAAGTTTCAAAAAGTTCGGATTGACTCAAAAGTCTGAAACTTCTTCATAAAGATGACTTGTCAAGCTGTCAAGACAAATACTCCATTCAAAAGGGCTGAGTCTCAATAAATCGTTTTGTGGTGGCTGCTCTACCAAGTACGACACCTCCTCTGGTATATAAGTTGTCTACAGAAGATTTGGGATCCAAATTAATGTGGACCAGCATTTGGAGCTCAAATATGCAGAGGAGGAATAAGAATACTCTCATGGCCTAAGCCAAGCAAGGTATGCGCGAGTATATAAGAGTCTTATTTGAAGTTGGACAAGCCTTTGGAGCAAGCTTAAAGATGCGGAGAAGGAATAAGAATACTCTCATGAACTAAGCCAAGCAAGAACATTTACAAATATACTACTAGGTATATACGACTTGTACTTGTCTCTCGCCCCTTCCCCCACCCCACCCACCCCCCTTAAACGAAAACAAATCTATTAATAGGTAGTAGAGATATGTAAAATGTACATATATACTTAGTTATATTACTATGAAAAATACAGTGTAGAATAGTATATACAAGTAACTTACATAGGGGGGAAGGAAATGATATTATGTATTGTATAGAAATACAGAGGGTAAATAATAGTAAATACTTCTTATTTTATTATGATATTAGTCGTATAACATCTCATGAGTAGACTATATATCTAGGTACACTTGTTAGTTAGTTGGATGTGAGTGTTACAATTGTCAAGTTAGTGATTATAATAATAACTTATAACTAAGTAGTAGACGTCACAGTCTCGGTGAGCAGAGGAGCATTTCATCTCCCTGAATTATGATTAAATCACACTAAAATACACTTTTTTATCAAATAACTATTAAAGGATGAATGTCCTCTCTCTTATACTAGGAATTATTAGATTTCTCTCTTACCGGATTGATTTGCGGACTGTGTGAGTCTGATGTGCAAACCATATTAACAAAAGCAACTGACCAAAAGTTGCTGACGAATAATTAATTATTGTCTAAGTAATAATATGTATGTGATATACATATACACAGATTAATAGTCAACCATATTGACGACATTCAACATGCTAGTTGAAAAGATAGAATATATTGTAGCTAGATGCACCACACAACAAAACAACAACTATTATACATTGAAATAATAATAACAAATAAAAAACCAGGGAAGCAGATCCATACACTCTTGCTTCAGTAGTTATAGAGTCAAATCTACATACGAACAAAATAAGTCACACAACACGAGAACAACAACAGAACTACACCCCCGTCCAAGGAGTCCGACTTTAAACTGACTTTAAATCATAAAAAGAAATATCCGCACCACCACTACTACTTCTATGTATATTGCGTTTAAGAGTAAAGGCAGCACGCCTTTACTTCACATCATCATCACGCCAAAGCCTCTATACTACACAAGCAGCTAGGGAGGCGTATGGGATGAAGAGAGAATTCGATTTTTCTCTCCCCCCTCTTATTGTTATTATTACTTTTTGTATTTTAAATTATTCAAGTCTTTTTATGGTGATATAATAATGGACTGACTTCATGTTATTATGTTTAGTCCGACATATATTAATCTCTATTGAACACGTTTATTTGGAAATCATTAATAATAAAAGAGAGGTTTAGAGTGCTTGTAAAGAGGTCAAATTATTATAGATATTCATATCATTTTACAGTTGTAAAAGACATAATATATGATTTAGCAGGACACTATAGGGTAGGGTGACAAACCGTCTTCTTTTTACAACCTGTCTGAAGACTTTTTCAAATTAATTCATGATATCCAGTTTTTGAGAGTTAAGTCGATTTTCCTTCGACTTAAAAAAAATAGCAAATCCAAAAATAAGAGACCTAAAAACAAAAATGCACTAATATCTTAGATTCTATTAATGACAAATAACTCCTAAAATCGTCACTGAAGAAGCCACAAGTTGTCTTTTTTGAAAACTCAAATATATATGTGATGTTAGTTAACACGAAGACAATCTTGAACAAAAATGAAGTCAGAGCGAATATTTTTTTTCACATAATTTCGAGGGTCGAGTCTCAAATTGTCGTAACTCGAAAAATAAAAATATTAGTGTTACTACTTATGTAATCATAAAAGTGTGATTTTTTTTTTTAAATATTTGACTGTTGAAATGAATTTCTCAGATACATTTTATTGGAAAAATGGGAAAATGCCATTATTCATAGTAAAATAATTGAGTTTTCAAGCTTAACTCTGTAAAAAAAATATTTGAGGTACGACAATTTAGCTCTCACCCCAAGATTTATATTATATAATTACAGCCAAATATTTCCAAGACACAAAATTCCGATCAATTATAGGGTCTGTATTCAAATAACAAATTTATCGAATAAATTGAGTCACCCAGGAAAAATGTTAACTAAAGTTTATAGCAGCGGTTTCCAACCTTTCTGGTCCCGTTACTCCTTACTAACATTTCCCAAGTTGTAGTGACACCAAGGAAACAAAATTAGTTGGATTGATCCTTCTTCACTGAATTTTTGGAGCTAAGCTAACTAGTACCAGACTATATACTAAATTTGACATCTAAATATCTGAAAATTTCTAGGCACAATGTCTTTTATTTACAAAATTTTGTTGCAAATGACAAATTGTGGTTTTTCAATTTCTGCTTCAACAAAATGAAATTAAATCCTTACTTAAAAATTTCCTCACAAAATTTTATTTTCCTCAACTTTGTCTCACAATTCATCATGGGCAATCTCAAATTTTACAAATAAATTTTAATTTAGTTGACTATTTTAATTAAATAATATTGATATTAACACGATAATACAAAAAAAGGACATTCTTTTTTGAAGGCCTTTTAGAGCCTTCATTAGATTTCATGAGAAAGTTTATTTACATTTATGCAATATATCCATTTTCTATTATTTTATAGTGATGATACATTTTTCCTACTTTTAAATGCAATTTGCAACCCCAAAATAGGATTAATCATATTAATTTGTAGATAGAAATTGACGACTGCTATGCGTCGAAAAATACAATTAATTTAATTTAGTAATTTTCTTTTAAAAAAATTCAGCTTGTTTTTATGTTGGAGGGCAACATACATATATAATACTAATAATATGTAAATGATTATTTTTAAAACTGTCTTTATGAATAAGGAAATAGAAGGACACCTGGAGGAGAAGATAACATCTTTCCACTACACAAGCATGGAATAAAATAGAAAGTCCTAACACTAAGTAAGTAGGGAGCTTCCTTGTTTTGATTTAATTAATAAATAAGGAACTCCTTCATTACTTAGTCATAATAGTCCTTCCTTAAGAAGGCTAAAAGGTAAAGAGATTATCTGGGTTTTTTTTAAAACGTCACAAAATATACTTCTTTTCATGACATTTCTCAGTTAGGAGCACTATTTTGCATAACTAATAATGTTGAAACTCGGTTCGAAGCCAATTTTTTTTCTCAGTTTGATCTTAAGTGATTTTATAGACCAATATGGAGCGCTATTCAAATTATAGTCCAAAATTAAAACCGTGGATCGAAATTTTTGTAGACTAGCTTTTTTTCAATGCTTCTTTAATTGTTCAGATGGAGTTGCACTGATTAAGTTTAAGTAAACATTGTAGAATTACATTTACTCCATCTGACCTAAGAATCTTCTTTGAAATCCATGTACATAATGTATATCGACTTCTCTAGGAGCGACCGTGCATCGAACTTTTACGCACATAGAGTTAATGAGAATAATTTATCCTAAGCGCATTACCCATTGAGCTAAGACGCTCCGTTAGACAGCATTTTACTACAAGACTGGTTCAGTCCAAAGTTGGACCAAATTAGTTAAAATTATAGCGGTCCCAGACCGGTCTAGTACTCCCAGACCGAACTTCAAGACTAAAATATACCCAGAAGCCGATAAGTAATTAAATGACATACCTCAAAACTAATTTCATCTGAAGCTTGTTTAGCATAGCGTGTAACAGCGTAGGCAGCAGCCACTGCAGGGGTATTGATGGCACAGTCCTCTGAAACAAGTAGACGATGTCCACGATTATCCAAATCGAACCAATTCAATACGGGTCCACAAGTGATTACCGGGCCAGCAAGAGTGGAAAATCGTTTTATGTAATCTGAGAAAAACCTTCTTACAGAGTCCTGAAATGCAAATATACAAATATTAAAATAAACAATGAATTTGTTAAACAATCGAATTAGAACATTAAAATAAAAAAAAGAGACACCAATCAATAAATGCTTTATACACATAGGAACAATTGAAACACAATGATAAGCAAGTTTAGAACTGGAAAATTAGATATGTGCATTGGATTTTGTAGTATATATTTACTCGTACACACCTCTCAACGTCTACAGTTTGGAATATATGTGGATCATCACTCAAATGTTTCATAGTCTTACAGATACTGCTATTGTATACTTCATAGTTTTAAGCTGAATATTCAACAACATTGTTCCACTTACAAACTTACTATGCACCAAACTCCTTTTTCTCCCTTTCTCTTTTCCTCCTAGCAATAATGTCTTCTTCTTCTCTCCACTTTTCTTCGTTTGAAAAAAGAAAAGAGAAAGCCTTCCTTCCCCCCCTCTGTTCGTTTGTCTTACCATGGCAGACAACAACAGCATTCACTCTATCATCTAACAGACCCTCAATAATAATAATAATTACTATCATTCAAGAAATCGTTAGTGTAGTATATTATATAACCGGGTGTTTTAAAAGTCTTGGAATCTTATTAAAATGAAGATTTAAGAGGTTTCCTAGGCATTTTCTTGTAAACATCCTGTTCGAATTTATTAATACGATAGTTGAGCTCAGATTAAATACTCTTTAGTGGAAAGTAGAAGTCAAAAGAAAGGTAGTTGTCGTTCTAAACCACGTTGGCCACACAAGCATAATAAACATGCTCCCAGTGAGCAACCAGACGCCCTGGAGTGTAAGGAAACGATTTTAAGCTAGATATAACATTAAGGACAAACCTCAAAGTCGTCGACCAACCAAACTTTTCCAGAATCTACCCAAAAGGCCTTTTAAACCAATCCAAGAATAAAAATGACTGAGCTGGATCAGAAAAAACCATTGCCAAGTCCACAGTATCAAGAGCCGTAAAAATGGATGGAGGTAAGTCCCTCAGGCTTCAGAAACGACGTTTACTTAGTCAAGTAAAAAAAAAAAATCATTTTCAGCTCTATAAACAAATCCTGAATTACCTTAAACAGTGTCATTTTCTTCAGTGATGAAAAAACCTTCGCTATTGATCCTGTTATTAGCAGGGAAAATGATATAAAACCCTTGATAAATCCCGAGAGGGAATTCCGTTTCATGATCCTCCTGACCACCTGTTTGCTGACTAAGAATATGTTTATGATGTTTGTGTGACCGGCGTGGGCTTGAAAGGCAAGACCTTTCTTTTAGCGAGTATTTAATATGACCTATAAAGGCGACTTCACATATAAAACTATCGTGCCAAAATGTTCTAACTGGATATTTAAAAAAAAAACCAAAAAAAACCTACGAAACCTCTTAAATTTTTATTTTAATAACATTACAAGACTTATCTAAACCCCAGTATATTATAGGGGAGACAGTTGCAATAATCTTCTTTTTTTTTGTCACAATTACTTGGACCCGGTTCGACTTTTTTTTAAACTTTAACACAACAACCCTACAAATGTCTGCTATTATTTGAAATTATTAAAAGACTATGCTTGTCAATACTTTTTGTTTCTTCATGCAAATAGTAGTAGGGGAGATCAGGGAGAGTTGTAAAACTTTTTGTTTTTTGACACAGTTACTCCGAGCTGGTTTGACAGACCAAAATTTACCACAACAATTCTACATATGTCTGCTACTGTTTCAATATAGTTAAATAGTATGGTTTTAGTAGTTTTTATTCAACGAATTGTATTTGAATACGCTATTCCTGAAGCCAAGGACGGTGGCCACAGGTTCAAAAAACGAGTTAGGGTTATCAATCAAGAAAATCAAAATCAATATTTTTTTTGATGACTCAATAATTAACTTAATAAGACTTCTCATGATGTTTATTGATTAAATTTCAATTTATTATAGTAAATGAAGATAGAATAAGATTTATATTATAGATCAGATAAATTCACTTTCAAAAAACTCTTTAGGATCCTGCTCTGACATACTTGATGTGAAGTGTAATTGATTATTTGTGCTGGATTAGAATATTTATCAAACTCGAATGATCAATACTCGAAACATACGAATATTAACTAATCGCATCTCCAGTCATTTCTATATTTTAAATGAAACCTTATCAATTACTTTGTCATATTTTTGACAAGATTTTTTTCCCTTCGTCTAATTAGAACTTGATTTTTCTGCTTCGTTATTTAAAAAAAATTATATTACTGTAATTTATAACTTTTATAATATATTTGTTATTGTAGATCATAGATACCCAAACTACGGACCCTGTAGAAATATGGCCCAAATGTGTTCAGTCCACCCCAAGATTGCTAATTGATTATGAAATGAACCTTACGTTGGAAAGCTTTTTGGCTGGAAAAATATAATCGTTTTGGCCCTTGAAACTAACTGAAGTAATCAATTAAAGGCCGTTTTTGAACCAAATGCGGATTTATTTAACTTCATTGAATATTATTTTAACCAATGTACAAGATTATTTTTTGTGTTGAATATATCAAAATTGACGAATGAATAAAGGAGCTGCTATCAATGATATAATTATATCAGAAGTGTATACTTTTAACGTAACACCCGGTATTTTTAAACTATTGTAATGTAATTTTTGTGTTGATGTAGCTGATCTAATATATGTCATGACAGCTAAACTGCTCTCTTTCAAAACATTTTTTATTCTATTAGGGTTTCCATGTTGATTTTCGGTTTCTTTTTTTAACATGCCGAAAATAGACAAGATATTCATCATCATATATCGCCTATCGAGTGTGTTGAGTGTCCAATGATAGTAGGCTGAAATAGATTGTCTCTAAGTATCTTGGTCTCCCCCTACATATTATTTAATAAAAGTATGAGTCTATTAGTTAGAGTACAGACATACATTTGACGACACACTGACTGATTATTCTTTCCTTCTTTTGCATCATCATAAAATGTTCTTCTATTTCTTCTTAATAAAGAGATTAAAATATGATATGTTTTGTATCAGATCATTCAACTCTCTATGATATATCTCCGAATAAGTACATCATTTTTTAAATATGTATAAAATAAAAGTATGTCAAGTTAAATAGTATACATCATAGTATGAGTAAAATTAACTAACAACTAACGATTTTACAATAGATTTAAAGAAACAACAAAAAATGATTTTCCAAATAATGAATCATACAAATAAACGTGTTGCTAAGTTTAACATAAATCACTATGAGCTGGTGTTAGATGTCGTTATACCGGTACTAGAGTGACACCGGAGAACTGAAGCACATAAAATATTACTATAGTAAAATGGCAATGGAGCAGGTACTTGCAGTGTCATTATAACATCAAACCATTATATCCCACCTGATGAAGTAACCACCCCACTAATTTATAAGTTATAAAATTGTCATTTATATAACAAAATAAAAAGAGATTTTTTTTTTAAATGTAGGACTTTTTTTTTTTTTTTTTTTTTGAAGGTGAATTTGGTTTAATTACGATCAAAACCGAAATATCTGTAAGGATTGATCTAAAAAAATCCCTTGAAACAGCACCAGAATTTTTTTTTTTGTCTCAGACCGATTTTCAACACGAATATGTATGTCTGTAGTGTGTTCTACATACATACATAATTCATTATCACTTCTGTTTGTATTATGTATTAGCTCCTAGTCATTGACTATTCGATATTCTTTCAAAAGACTTCTTTATACAATTGAACAATAAAATAAATTGCTTTATAAATAAATAAATACGAATACATACATTGAAAAGGAAGTGAAACGAAATGTAGTAGATACTCTGTAATTTTGGCACCATCACGTAAGCCGTAAGGAGTAAAAGAAACTTTTTTTTTTTACAGAGAGTCTCTTTAATAAATGTTTATGTACACATCAATTGAGTTGTATGTACTATGTGTACTTGAACTTTTGATCCTTCTCCCCCCTTATTTATCATCTTTCATCTTCTTATTCATAACGAAGAAACTAACGAGCGGCGTGACAACTTCAGTGATTATAATTACTCGAATATACACATTCAGTGCAGGAAATAAGTCTTGGAAATTATCCCTAGCTAATTTTCTAAGTTTGCGCACTGACAAAGAAAAAAAGAACATCCTTTAATTTTAATTTAATGGTAGGTTTTTTCTAACAGTGAGAGATTTAATATTAAAAAAATCAAGAAAATTACATAACGTGAAAGTTATACTTAATAGGGCGTGTTGTGTGTGTGTGGGGGGGGGTGAACTTTATTAAAGGATTTCTTTACTAAAAAAAAGTAACTTAATTAAATTCAGATCCATGAATAAAAATTCCAACTTAGAAATTTATTCAATAAATAAAAAACTAAGCTCCCTCCCCCTCCTCAAAATTCCTGTGGACGCTCCCTTATAAATACTTGCATACAGGGGCGTCTAAAGTTTATCAATGAATATCTGAATAATTCCGAAAAAGTTGGAGAAAAGGTCAGATGAGATAAAAATCGAACTCTTTGGCATCAACTCAAATCGCCGTGTTTGGAGAAGGAAAAATGATGAGGTTAACCACAAGAACACCTTCCCAACCGTCAAGCATAGGGGTGGAAATATTATATCTTCGGATATTTCTCTGCAAAAGGACAACTTCACAACATTTTTTTTGTTAGTAAAATGTATCTTACTTTTAAGATAGACCTGCCATTAAAGTTATAGACCGTTCTTTTCTTTGACAGTGGACAAACTTACAAAATCGTCCAGGGATCAAATACTTATTTCCTGTAATGTATATATATGGCCAGTCAACACAAAAACAAGCTAGAATGATTTTTCTTCAAATCCAATTCTAATAGGAAATAACCTTCTTTTGAAATATAAAACATGGCCCTTTTCATCCCCCTCTCCCCCCAAATAAAAGGTCTTTCATAGGATATTATTTTTTAATCGACATTTTAAAAAAAGAAGTATTTCTGTAGAGTCCTTTCTATAAAAACAAGAGTATTTTTTTATTTAAATTCATTTTATTTTTCGTATGTAATTACCATCTTTAACAACCAGGAAGGGTGTCTCGTCTCCACCGTCCCTTAGACAAACAACTATCATCAATTTCTATCAACAAATTATTCTAATTAATCAGTTGGATACACTGCAAATTTACTTAGGCCCAGTTGCACCAATTCAACCCAAAATTAAGTCAAGCTTAAATCCCGAGACGTCATAAGTCCTAGTTTAAATTAAAGTTGAGTTTGTGAAATTTGACCTTAAATTAGAAAAAACTTATCGCCACAATGGAATAATAATAAATTGATGGATTTTATTTGAGAGTCCATATCAGGGCCACATTTAATTCTAATAGATCAAATGAAGTTTTTAAACTATATTGAATTTTCCGAGTATTTCAAGTCATCTCAGAAATTTGAATATAAAACTTATAATTTAGCTAAATATGTATATAAAATGATTGAACATTTTCTTGATCCTTTTATGTCAAAGCATTACATATATTGTTGTGTAACTAGTACTAGCAGATTATACAAGTTGCAATATTTTCATTCACATACCTAACTTAATTATAGCACTAACCATTTTAATTGATGCATTCACTTAATTTTGATAAACTATAATTACATATTGATTGCACATTTACGAGTAATACATACAACACTGGATATTTGAACATTATAATGGGGTACAAATTACTTGTCGATGAGTAATTTTCCTAAAAAAAGTAAAATACTATTCCTTAAATATTTTACTATCATCTATTGATTAATTATCTTTGCTTCAAGTACTGAAAAATCTTCAATAAGAATGCTTTATCTCAATTGTCGCTTGGAACTTGTACACAAAATATATTGATATATATTCATATCAATGAACCATCTGGAACTCGTGTAAATCAGTTAGAGTCCACTCCTTTGACTATTTACAGATTCAATCTCTAAGCAGTCAACAATAAATTTGACCTTTCTCCATATATGTTATGTCCACTTTTTGGGTTAATATTTGTTTACTCTACTTGTTTATCGACCTTTTCTGTTGGAGACAATTAAAAAAACCTCTCAGGTCATTTTTGGGTCAAAGTTGGTAAAGTTTAGTATCTTTTTCGGTTTCAAATAGGATGGTGAGTCAAAAATTGAGCCTTTTATTATGATTAGTATACGATTTATCCTTTAAAAATACTGTGCGCCTTTTTTTATAATTTTTAATAATTTAAAAGCATAAAATAATCTGAATTATTTGCAGATTTGTTTATGTTTTATCAAACATAGCACACGATAATGTTAATCCTTTTTCTTCAACAACTATCACAATTCAACTTGGGTCAAATTTTGATAAAACAAGGAAATCCCAAATCATTGAACACAACTTAGGCTCTTAAATAATAAAAAAAAAAACTGATGTACCAAATAGTTATAAACATAATAAGTAGTATTTTAGACGCATAGGATCATATTTGGCAGGGTACAAGAGGCCTAAAAAAACTATTTTAGAATCAAAATTCCCATTTTTTTCAAAACTAAAAAGGCCTGTACCACGCCCAAAATGGGCTGAGAAGCCTTAAACTTTAACAAATTTAGTTTTCGACTGTATCCAGCAAAAAAACAAACAAACAATCTTAGTGCAGCGGAAGAAAAATATTACCCAGAAAATGGGACAGCCTAATGTGCATTGTTGGTAATCATACGAATCCTTACACCCTCTGCAAATAATGATCAATTGCACATCAATACCAATATGAAGGGAGGAGTGGTTCTATGTCTAATTACAGCTCACTGAGGTGAGCCACAAGGAGCAATACCGTAATAATTATTACAGAAAGAATGTATACACTAGTCATGTTACGATCTATAAATATTTTCAGTTCCTCTATCAAAATTGATATGAGGGTATTCCAATACTTTTTCAACTAAATGGATAACACAAGAACGTTTATTTTAACCCATTTCTCCCCAGGAGTAACAATGGTTACCAGATTATATAAAGTCACATAGAAACAGTAAAGAACATATGTGGTGCGTCAATATAAAAACAATCTTGAACATAAATGAAATAAAGGAGAAAATTGTGTACAAGTTTGATGTACATATGTACAAGTTACAAGTTGTATCTTCTTCGTCTTCAAATGCATTATTTAATTACAAGATTGATCATTCTAATTAGAATTATTTATCTAAAAGAATAGATAAATAATTCTACATGAAGGATTTACAGTATTTGGGATGAGGATAATGTATTACCTGAATAGCCTATGGATGATCCATATATGAATGGTATAATTTTTGGCTATTTTAATACAAATTACTTAAATCTAAGTACTCTGTAGGACATTATAAAATGCACACAATTATATTATTCATTATTACGCTTGTAATGTGTACACAACATATATCATAGTCATTATTCAAATTTGTTGGATAAGTTAATACTCATTAAGACTTTTAGCTATAATTCAACACCTCTCTTTGATTTATAAAACTTATATTAGCCCCGATATGATCTTTTAAATAAAATCTTTCAATTTATCGTTCTTTCATTGTGACGATCAAATGAGTTTACTTCAAGTGCAATTTGTCACACCCAAAGGTGTAATAAATATAGTTTGTTGATATAAATTGACGATACTTTTTTGGAACGCCAGAGAGAAGCCTTAATAGGTAATTATAATACTTTGAATAATCATAAACAAGCCTGGAGTATGTTTCTAGAAAGTGGAATGAAATCGGTCAAGTACCTCCTTTTTAAATGTATATTCTACCTAACAATGCCGCCATAATAATAATATACAGATAACCTGATTGGAGAAAAAGAAATCAAAGACAATTATTATTCAAACAAGGTTTTGAAGGTTATTCAATATTCAGGTTCGTGGTCGTCGTAGTAACACACTTTTGTGTACAATAATGTAAATAATAGAATATCTACACCAAGGAAGCATAAGCATAAGAAGAAGGCAATTTAATCATTTTAGGTACATCCATATGTAACGTAACGTATGAGATGATTTTTTATGTGGTTAATACACGAAACCATAAAAAAACTTCCACCCTTCTTCTTCTTCATAGGGTTTGAAGGACTATTCTCTTCAACATTATATGTATATATATACTATAATAATGATGTAATACCCGCCTATTTCCGGTATTGGCCCTGATTTACAAATATACACAACATATCGTACTTCATATAAATATGTTAGCAGGATTGTCTAAGCCCACAATTATTGATATGCTTCCATGGACTAGCAATTACCTATGTGCCTACAATCCATAGGTAGTTACTAGTGTTGGAACTTGGTTCAAGGTCAATCTTTCTTCGGTTTGGGCTTAAATTATTTTTTCGAAAGTGATTTTAACGAAATTTCCTTTTCTCAAAAAAAAAGGTCGCACAAAAAAAAACATTTTTTTCCATACTTTTATAGCAGAGTGAAACTCGACACTGGTCATGCCGTTACCCTTAATTGTATCTTACTCTTACAACTATAGAATTATTATTCAATAGCTGTTGGAAATTACTCTCAGCTTAACCAGAACAAATTAGAATGGGCACTCGGTAGAGCACAAGCCTCTGCCTATACTGATTTTTCCTAAATTGGATTTTTTTTTTTATGAAATAGATTTATTAAACCTACATAGGGACACCAATTTGAGTAACTCAATCAATATGTTCAAAAGTGATAATCGATTATATATTTTTATCGTTTTGTGCTATTTTGACCTTTCAAAATTTAATGGCATCTTAGTTTGACCATTTATAATCTTCGTAACAAGTTAGGTGCCAAACGAATTCTAACTGTTGCCGTAATCCTGGTGACACAACAGACAAACAAACAGACAGAGTAAAAAAAACTTCCTTTGAACTTCGTTAGTGGAGTTAATTATAATTCACGTAAGTAATTGTTCAGAATACTCAGGAGAAACATGGACAGTTGACAACCAAACATAAATTTGACATAAATTGGAACCGATACAACACAAGTGGTTGGTCATCCTATGCGCCGTTACCTGGCTGGCACAAAAAATTACAGTGAATTTTGTTTTCAGCGGTGGATGTTTCTACTTATTTGTTCTAATTAGTGTTCTGAACGTTGATTGGTTAAATTAGAGTTACCTCTTTTTAAGCTCTGAACAATCCGGGAAGAATTAATTAACTACTACACACTTATTTGATCCCTTTTTTCTTCTTTTTTTGATTATTTTTGAGGAGAGATTGCGTAATACAATAAAGGTAATGACGTGCCAAACATATTTAACCTAGGGTCTTGATTTTCTCCTTTTAATGATGTATCCCACTTGTACCTATTATTGCGTCGCCACTGCTTCTAGCATACAAGTTTAATGATTTGCATATAGTACTACAAAGCTCCGTGTGGGTTCAATAATGAGGTATGTCTCTAATATTTTGCGCATTTTTATAACCACAAACAATCTATATATGTATAATGTATTGTGCCATATAATTATAAAAATAGTGGTAATAAACAATGAATTGCTTCGTCCAATACATGAATAAATAAGTAAATAGGCAGAGTGTCACTTTCTCTTCTCTTCTCTTATGTACTCAAAACAGACATGTATCTAATTATAATTGAAACCTACCTATGGGATGATGGAACACGAATGATCAAAACATTTGTAGGAACATTATGAATTAATAGTGAAAGTACACAATTTATTTCATTGATCACTTGCTATATATGTATTTGAGGAACCTATAACATAAGTCTAGACACAAAGGAAAGAATAGATTCAAAGTGACATTTCTAATTCAAAATGAGCCACAATCAATATGTGGTATCGCGTCATAAAAACAATCCTCTACAAAAATAAAAATAAATCAGTAATTCCAAATTTATTGGTGTATGTATTTTATAAATATAAATCCCTTCTTACTTCACACTTACTTTTTTTAATTCCGTCGATAATGGGCTTCATATTCAAATTTCTGGGATGTTGAAAGATATCTAAAAATATTAACGATAGTCTGGAGCCTTCTTTAGATAATTAAAACCCTTCTTTAGATAATTAAAACACGCACTCTTTTTCTTTTTTCCAATTTTTTGACCAACTATGAGTAATTTTTTTAAAGAGTAAAATAGTTATGAAATGAAAGAATGAATTGAATAGAAACCATTCTTTAATGAATATCGTAATGTATTGATTTTTCTTGTAGGCGGATTTATTTATTTTATGTTACAGGAATAATAATTTATGAAAAATATATTTAAATTCCTTATGACAATCAAGATACTATTTTTTTTCAATTTTTTATTTCACAACTATTCTATTAATTAAAAAAAAGCCTTTAGTTGGTCAAAAAAAAAAAAGATGAAGAAAAAAAGCAGTGTTACAATCACAGTTTTGTTATTGAGGGGGTTTGATCTTTTTTTAATTATAGTGACTATAAATGACACAATTAATAGGCCGATAAATACTACGAACTGAAAAAATAATTATGCCCCCTGGTGATTACGGTGATTACGGCCCGGGAAGAGAATGAAGTGCCCGTTCAATGTAATGAGTATTCCTTTATTTATTCTTGTTCCTTTCCAATATATAATATATTTGATTTTTTTTCAATAACTGGTAGATAATTTTTACCAACTTTGTTAAGTGCAATTTGCGGCGTCTCAAAAGAAAATATCAAAATTATCTATTAATTTAAATGTAAGATAAATTGATTAAGAATACATTTGAGAAATATCCTCCCAGTTTCCCTTTATGTTGACGGCCACATATTATATTGATTAACATAAATAATTATGTATTATTATTCGAAAATCATCAAAATATTTTAGGGACATTTATTATTTTTGAGACAAAGACGACAACCGTTCATCAAACCAAACCCATAATAGATTATATTACGTAGAGTTTTTCATTGCAATACATAATTCATTCTAAATTATGTAATTCTGCATAAATATTCGGTATGCAGTATGTATGAATATTGAAAATATTCATACTAGTGATATTATGGATCCTTCAATTGCGATTCCAGGTTCTTTGTGCCTCTTTCATCTTAGGCTAGAGATTCAGTTCTTTCCTATGTGATTTTATATTTAAAAAAATAGGCCCTATCTAATACCAGGGACAAGCAGGAAGGAGTAATCGCAGGTTTGTCTTTATGGGCGACATTCTCTGTGGGGTGCAAAAAATATTCGTCAATTAATAATGTGTTATTTTTCTCTAATTTTTAGAAGGTAAATTTATAATTTGCTAAAGGCGAAAAAAAACTACAGGTCGCTGCCACTGGGTAAAGGATGTTTGAGCAGGTTCCCTCTTGCCTGAAGGAAGAAGAGCATACACTATATTAGTAGTTCTGAACCTTGAGAGAGGTACTGAACCATAGCAGTTACATATGAACATGCACCGAACTCTTTATAATTGGTTAAGTGGAGAATGCCATCACAAGTTATGAGTTGAATGTATTTCTTGACTTCTACTGAACTAGAGGGACTGATTCACTGAACTCATTCTGGTTTAGAACTATTGCACAAGATGAATGATTTACTTTTATTATTTTTGGTTGGTCAGTACGAATTAAAAGTTCAAGAGCCGATTCATTTTGCAGAAAAAAAGTTTATATTACAAAGTTCTAGGTAATTTTGCCACTAACCTTTTTTCTGCATATTTTTACCTCTTATAGATTTTGCTCCAAGGCATATTAGCCGCTTTTTTATATTTAACGCTAGAACTTTACCGTTAGGCTTTACTGTTGAAACATTCTTCCTTTCTATAGATGATAGATGGAGTTTCTTATATTTGTTCAAGCCTCAATTAAGATCATAAATACGAATAAAGTACCGCTATTCAATTAATCCTATCGAAATAGACTCATGATCCCAGATCTGTGACTCCTATGTGCTAATAAACCCAATTCCTTCATTATTTCCACACTATTTTCTTCTTCTATAGCCAAGATCATGGAATTCTAGACACATGGAATAATCTTCAGACCCACAATCCGTGAATGACATCACTAGTATATACATACATACTACATGGCTTTTAAAGGCTTTCAAATATTCGAAGCATCCATGATTTTGTGTATTTATTCATTAATGGATGGATGATACATGTACATAATATACATAAATGTCCATATTACAAACATATTTTATGTATCTTTTTAAAGACCTCAATTTTCTATAAATCCAATACACAAAGAAAAATAAGCATGCCCTTAATTTTTCTTTTATAATTGAATACATGAAAAATAATACTTGTAACATACATACCTATATTATGTACTTTAGAGTGGTCACTATTTTCGAAATGAAATAGTATGAGGGTGGTGGCCATTTTATGGATGGTTACAATAATAGCTTTGGCTTAAGTCTTTACAAAACTCTGCAGAACCAGTATAAAGATTTTGGCTCATTTCTTACAGAATATATTGACATTAGATATACAGTCAAATTTTGATATAATAAAATACATTTATATTCAACGTTCACTAAGATACCAAATTTTTACAAAATAAATATTTCGCATAGAAGAGACACAAAGTAAAAAATCTACATAATGTTGTTTTTTTTTGGGTTATCAACTTCATAGGAATCCATGAGAATAAATAATTCCCGAAAGGGTTTTGAATATTTATAGGTACAAATCATAAGCTGACACCAATATTTTTTTAGTATATGTTTCTTTTTAAATTCATTCACAGTATTTTTCAATCAATACGGATGCATATCATGACTCATAAGTGTCCCTTAAAAACAGTTTCGTTGAAAGATAGGCTAAAAATTATCGATGATTTGTCAAAAACAGATTTTAATCAAAGAACTAGGGAGTTTCAAAATTACTTATTTACATAAGTATTAAAAAATTAAAGTTTTTTATACATTCTTATTATAACAAAAATTGCAATATAGTCAACTTTTCATCTATGAAAAATAGCAGTTTCCTTTATCCAGATTTAACTGCATAAAGAATGTGTCACTATGTTGATGTAAGAAGACAACGTAAGGTGGGTTACCATATCTATCATGCGTGTTCACTAGACTGTTCCGTTTTCGGGTTAATATTTTTTTCCTTCTGCACAAACACATTTTCTCTAAGGGACAATAAAAAATCTGACCTTGGCAAAGTTTGAGGCTTCTCAGGCCATTTCATTTTGAAACAATTGTATTTATGGGTCAAAATTGGGCATTTAAAGCCTATAGTACCAAATATCAAGATATGAGTAAAAAATGGCATCTTTTATATTTTTAATATCCCGTTTATCAGTTTGCACCATGTTTTGAAAAATTTAAGGGTTCTAAGATATGCTCAATGATTTGATGTGTAATAATTGATGAACAAAAAGAGGAAAGTTATATTGTGCTATATTTCAAACCTCAAGAATGCAAAGCCCCTGAAAAAATGTTAACAGTTCAACCAATTCCTGCTCCCTTTCTACTAAAGGTTTTATTAATAAAAGCCACAAATAAAAGTACATATAATGAATCAAAATCTTATACGAGGTGTGATCTAACAGTAAGATTACTTTTCAAATTTCGCGGGCAACGTATATTTGGTATGCTAGATTTTTTTATTTCTCTATGTTAGTACATTTGTACAAGTATTTTGTGTGTTTAGTGATTTTTGCTATTGAAAAACATAGATCGTAAGAATTTGCATGAAATTTTATGAAAAAAAATGAAATTAAGTACTCCAAAAGACTTAAAATGTTGACAGTGACACACGGTGAAACTGTTCAAAAAATGTTTATAAGTGGAATAAAATCTTCAAGATGGCCGTAACGATGCCAATGATGAGCCTTGCTCTTGTCGCCCAGCACATTGAAAACGTTGAAGCAGTGAAGAAAATTGTTTTTGAAAATAGTCGAATGAAAATCAGATAAGTTGCTGAGGATATTAACATATCGGTTGGCTCGTGCCATGAATTTTTCAGAGAAGACTGAGAAGTTTGTTCCGAAGCTGTTTAATTTTGACAAAAATAATCGTCGCATGAGTATCGCTCAAGAGCTGTTGGCAAGACGTCAATGATGATCCTGATTTACTCTAAAGGGGCATAACTTATGAAGAATTACAGGTATATGGTTATGATATCGAAACTAAATCTCAATCTTCCAAATGGAAGAGCAAAAGGACTTATAGCAAAAAATCGCTGAACACGTAAAATACGTTCTTTTTCGAATGTACTAACATAAAAAAATCAAAAAATCTAGCATAGCAATATACGTTGAACGCAAAATTTGAAAAGTAACCTTACTTTTTGAACACATCTCGTATTATTTATATGCAGTTAAATGGTTTATTGACAAATATTTGACCAATTTTGAGAGAATTTTTGAATTACCTATTTTTTATAAGAGACAAATTTCACAAATATTCTTTTTTATATAGACAATTGTGGCAAAAAAAAAAAAAAAAAAACCATTGTCTTTTCGACAAATTTAACATTTTTGTCTTAGACATGGGACATCCATACCACTTCAAAAATAGTGATCACTCTAATATACAACTATGTAAATATTGAACATTTCCAAATACATACACAAATATGAACATAAAAACTCTTTTTCACGACAAATTTCATTATTTGTACTAAAAATAAGAAAATAAATACGTTTAATTGTTATTTAGTAGGTCTAAGTATTATGCAATTACAACTTCGCTACAAAAACTATTCATCATCCTACATACATACCTACACTTAAACGAAATACATACATAATATGAACAAAAAAAATAAATGATTTTTCAACTTAAGAGCATTCTAATTCTATAAAGGTAAGTGTGGAACGTCAACACGCAAACAAACTAGAAGGATTTATATCAAACTGGAGTCTGGATTACTTATATTTGTATTCTATGGAGAACAATCATCAATCAACATTTATATCAACAATTTATTCTGATTAATCCTATGAGTGCGTCGTTCATTACAAATTAAAGTTCGCAAAAATAAAAATAATAAAATTGATAGATTTGATGTATTTAAAAGCCCCTATATCGGGGCTAAATTAAGTGTAATAAATCAATTGAAGACTCTAAATTATAGTTAACATTCTTGGGTATTTTAACTCATAGCAGAAATTTGAAGATACATATAGCCTATAAGTGACCGAAATATGTTAATGAAATATTGGACTGTATTTACAGTGGAGAAAATAAGTATTTGATCCATTACCGATTTTGTAAATTTGCCCCCTGATAAAGATTTTATATGGGATTTAGATCCAGAGACTGAATAACCCACTGCATGACCTTAATGTACTTTTTCTAAAGCCACTCTTTTGTTTGCTTTGGCCATATGTTTTGGGTCATTACACAAACCCATTTTTAGTGCCCAGTCCTGAGGGAAAGAGGTTGTCACCCAAGATTTCTAAGGTAGATGGCCTGTCCATTCTCTCTTCGATACGGTGAAGTTGTCCTCTCCCTTAGCAAAGAAATACCTCAAAAACATCATATTTCCACCCCTTACTTCACGGTGGGGATGGTGTTCTTGGGGGGTATACTCAACATTTTCTCACCTCCAACCACTTTTTGTAAGAATAAAATGTCTCCCTGTTAAAATAAACCTAGCAACTACTAAAATCGCCAAAGGATCAAATACTTATTTTCTTCACTATGATTAAAAAATATATTGCACATAAATTCTCCTTTTCTTTATTTGCGTTCAAGATTGTTTTATGTTAACTCACCACAAATATAATGAAAAAAAATTCAATTTATTGTGAACAAATAAGATTATACTGTTAAAACTTAACGATTCATTTAAAGGCATAATTTAAAGAGCATACGTGTAGTACACCCTTACATGTAATGTACATTACATACATACTACACTAATTGTTTATCTGATCCCATTGAGATCAATTTAACAATCATATGAATTCCCTCATCAACAACGAAAAAATTACTGCTTGAAATGTGTATTTATATCAGTCAAGGTTAAAGTGAGGCTACTTTACAGTCAACATATTTCCCATGCACTATTCCGTACAATAGACAATTTTACTGACATTCGCAAATACAAATAACTTGCGGATGTTTTGGGGAGATGAATCTCAAACAAATTGTGTAGCAAAGACATTAATATATTTGTTCCTGGCTGTAGAAAACTATGCACGTAGTGGGTGCAATAGGAAGTCCTTTTATTTTTCAGACATTATGAATAAAAATATATAAAAATTCGTCTAATTTTGGAGCTCAATTTTTTATTTTTTTATTTATGATAACGGCCTCGAGACCATCCAAAGGCAACACACACATCTATATCAAATTGTAATTCTCCTCAATAGCAGCAATCAGCGAATTGATATTTGGACACCGTCCAGAGCCACTATATCTCTTCTAAACCTCTCTCCATATCGACAAATCCTGTGAGTTGAGATCAAAGATCGACTGTGGTTAGAAATCTTTGGACCAAAATCCTACCACCAAGAACTTAACTCTCAAAGAAGCTTTGGACGTTTCTGAAAGTTATTTCTTTAGTTAAGAATAACCTTCACTAGTGTGATGACTATTTTCATTTTTTTATTTAACAAATGCAACCACTAACAATCGAGGAATTGTTATGTGAAACTTAATAATATTAATTGCATTTTTGCAATTTACAAAAAAAAACTTCCTTCTTCCATGTTGAAAAAAAAACAACTTGAAAAATAAAAAAAATGTTAGGAGGAAAATGCAAATGTATTCTTGTTCCCTTTATTCGTTGGTCAACTATTGAAATTTAAATTGAGTAGAAGCTATAACTTAGCTAGATAATTGATATTTTATCATAAAATTGAATAAGGCAAATACTTATATATATGTATATATAAGATATCAAATTTCTGAATTAGCTACCCTCTACTCCAAACATAACTTCTATTATACGTAAGTCCCTGTAAATAACTGTCCATTGCCTCTAGTGACATTTTTGTCGTATATTTTTAGTCGAAAAGTATCGGAGAGTACTGATGCATAAATATTGGTATCATGAAAACACTAGTAAGGTCCTTGAAAAACGTACACACTTTAAAGTGCCCTAAACAAGACATCATTTTATATTATAGTGAAGTATCTTATTTCAAAATTTGAATTAGTTTAGTAAAACTTGAAGTATTTTTAAAATTCGTAAATTTTTTGCCATTATTCTTAATCTAGACCTAAATAAAGTTTAAATAAGGCATATTAAAATGATAGCAGATTGATTTATAGTGACGTCATTTATAAATGACAGTGTGTCCCATCGAATCGTGAACAAATTTTCCCAAGCTCAATTTATCAAGATTCTCAAAAATTATAAGTAGTAAGCCAATTAGACTTTATACACATAATTAAATCCCTTAGCTCCACTATGGCCTTGCTGGTATTCTTCACGTATTCCCACTACATGTCAGTCCGCTCACTCTCCACGACAACTTCGAGCTTCCGCATACACATCAGAAGTGGTTCAAGTCTCACTCTCCATGGCGCCTCAGATCCCATACACAAGAGGGTGGCAGTCTGGTGAGGATGGAGGCAAAATTGAGCAGGGACATAAATTCGCCAAGTTGTCTTCACATTACTTTTGAGTTCTTGTGGTCTTTTGACTTCTAGGCTTTCTCTCAATGCTCTTGTTGCCGTCTTTCAGCTTTTTAATCTTGGTAATGAGACTCTTGAGCTGGGGACGATGCGGGAGATCTCTTCATAGCTCATTTCCGCGTCATGAAGCGTAGACACTTGATTTCATTTGTCCTCCATCTCAGTTGTCTTTGGTTTGAGAAAGAAATATGTTTAATAAGATTTTTTTGTTTTTATTCCTGTAAGAGTTGATATTACGCGGAAAATCGGTAAATGAAACCTTCCCAAAGTTTCATTCACAATTCACTGGGACTCGCTGTATGGGATGAGGTTTAAGTCCAATTCCGACGCATCTTTAAAATCAAGGATGGCATAGGACTTTGGGACCGATACATCACTATAGATATATATATATATATATCCAATACGTATTCCAAAATTAATAAAATAAATAATTAATTATCATATGAATAAAGAGTAACTTCCTCTTCATTATAAAGACTCATTCATTGGTTTGTCATCTAAGTCAAAGGAGACAATTATCAAGTCATGGTCCTATAGATAATATAAAATGTACAGAGTTTAAAAGCAAACTAAAAACTTTTCTTGCTTCAGAAATGCAAAAAAAATTATAATTAAAAAAAAGCACACATACACACACAGGAAAAAAGAAGAGAAGATAAAGGACTGATGATGATTACAACATATTCATCGTCATCACCGTAACATTTGGTCACACAATACAATTTTCTACTTTTAACTCGCACTTTCTATTACATTACTAATTCTAATTAAAACAGATTACTACTATCTTACTATTTTGTATGTATATATTTAGTATTTACTTACTTATAAAGAAATAAGTAGCATTTACAAACATGTACATTCACCATGTACTATTGCTATCACATCATTGGTAGCTATATATTATAAGGGATGGGCACGGATAATAATCGTAATCCGGAAATCCATCTACAAAATATTATATCATATTACCCAAAAACGGGCAATTACTCCTAAAAATAATCTTTTTTAAAGTACACAAATCTTTATTTATTCATGAGTAACCCTTTTAAGCAGTTTTTTGTAATATATATATTTTTTTCCTTTTTTCACTGTTGACGGGTTATTCCGAATCTCTTTTTTTTTATTATGAGTAATTATGGTGTATAAGTAATGGCTGATATAAAAAAAAGTAGTTTTTTTGTTAAATATTCATCTGTTTTGAAAACTAAGAAGGAATTCTTACGATAACATTAGATGGAACTATAAGTTGTCTGTCTCCCACTCTTTTAATTAGAGGCAGGGACGTCTGAACAAATTCAAAAGTGGGGGAGGGAGCAAAATCGTAAAAATGACGCCATTTATTGAGGGGAACATAATACCGCAACTCTTCATTGATATTGTGTCTTTCAAAAAGTGGATAGAGGTTAATAGCCTCTATGCCAGAATGTATTTGCAATTGGGGGTGGGGAATTATAGAAAGAAGACGTCATCAGAGGAGCCACTATGATTTTTTCTCTCTATTAATTGTATTACACATAGCTGGAGCCAAACGCCTGCGGACGTCCCTGCACAGTAGTCAAAGGGGTTCAGATCCAACCAGGTAAAAGGCCACATTTCCTTTGTACAACATAAAGGTCCTACAAATGTTGGTTTTTCCCGAATAAATTCCAATTAATCAATTTGGACAAACTGCACCAATTTTAAGTTTTAGCAGAATACCGACATGTTAGCCTCATTATCGATGTAGTTATTTTGGTCCTGGATCGTGCGCCCTGCATGGAGGCACACAATAATGGCCGCAAGTTGTTCGTATTCGGAGTTCATCAAAAGGTTTTTGTGATTTTACTTTAATGAGTTGAATGGGATGAGCACACTTTTATAAACATAGATCAATGGGTAGCCAAGATATTGAGGTCTAAACTTGTTTTGGATTTGAAATCCCCACCCTGTATTTGCTAGGAACGCTTAAAAACAAATAAAGAATTTCCTTTTATAAAACTCAAGATGAAAATACCATCTTCATATGGTATTTTAAAAATGATATACATAGATTGATAGAGAAATCATAAAAATGAAATAAGCTGTTACTAGATTATTTTCAGGTAAAAAATTAATAAATATTTATATATATATAATGTATATATTTTGGTATATTTAACATAAGAGTGCTTCGTCGCCCACGTATGAAGATAATAATGCAAGGAGAAAACCCCCAAATATTTTTATAAGTAGGTACCTTTTCGTATGCCTACTATTTGAAGAGGAAGATGTGTGTGTGTTTTTGAAGGAAGAATAAAAAGAGAAGGAGAATGGAATGATGAAACATGCAAGATTCACTTATAGTTAGTATAATATATTGTACATAACTATTATTATTATTTAAAGGTTGAGATATGTCTTGTGTACAATCAAGAAAATCTTGAATGTTTTTTTAAAACATTATATATGTACTGTGTCAACACAAAACCAATCTTGGACAGAAATCGACAAGAAAATGAGAAATGTCCAATTTATTCTTTTACTTCCTATATACATAAAATGGCCCATTGTTTAATAGACCAATTTTACTCAATTATAGCCTTTATATTATAATTTGTGGGGTGGTTTGAGATACTTAGGAATAGAAGCCATAGTCTTGAGTTTTTATTTGATATATTCGACTTTGTTTCATATGGCTACATTCAAATTGAATGTATTTAATCTTTTTTTTTTAAGTGTTCGAGAATTTTGACGATCTTCAAGAGCAATTTGCAGTGTCTCGGAATTATTTATCCAAATCCCACATATATTAGATACCAAAATTAGTATTGGTATTTCTATACTTTTTTTTACTAAAAATATAAAAAAGGGATAATAAACAAGCACTCCCAAAAGAGTTTTTTGAAGACAAATTTATTCATCTTATTTTTTATCAATGACATTTTTTTGTTTTTTGAAAGAAATGAGTTTAGTTCGGAAATTTAGGGGTGACATCATCATTGATGACTCTACATTGTTATTAGGTAATCACGCTACACCGATTCGGTTCTTTATCAATTTGGTATACTAGTACCTTTTTTAAGGCGTCTATACTTTGGTACCTCTATAATAGCGATATACAGAAGAATATTACATTGTACAACCCAATATTTCATAGTAACAATGTTCATCATTTTTGTGAACACACAAAAGTATATTCGCAATTATTCTATAACATTGGTCTAGAACAACGATTTTCAAAGTGGCATATATTGCCCCAAGGAGTCGATACAGAGCTGCTCGGGGTCTATGTAAACAAAATAAAAATTTGGAGGTCCACACAAAAGTGATCATATGTTGTTTATTTTTAAATTTTGACAGTCGAGGTAGAGAATGGATAAAAAACTCGACCTGTAAAGTCCCATCCCTAGTCATTTTTTGAGCCAGTGCATATAATTGAGGTATTTATATATTTTCTTCTTTTTAGATAGTAGCAGTAGCAGTCAAACCAGAAAAAAACTTTTTACAAACAGTATTGTACTGATTAGTTACCGATTAATCGCACATCCCTAATTAAAAACGTCTTATATTTAGAAGAAGAGAGATCATCTGATATGTATCATATTTCCATACTCACGTTTTTTGATGTTATTATATCACTTGAATGATGATAATGATTTCTCATCATCTTACAGACGGGCTCCTACTGCTTTTGAGTATAGATAACCATTACACTTAAATCACTAATAATAATAATGAACAAAACCACTCCTTCTCTTCGACGTTGTATTCCTTATGTAAACATTATAATACATTATATGCCCCTACACCACTTAGGGGTATACTTTCATTTTAATTAAAGCTTTCACATTAATAGGTTTTCTTCCATTCATGTAGTTACAATGTAGTGCATAGCATTATGTATCTCATACCTAATATACGGTCAACTAACTAAATAAATGGACAAAATACTCCATTGCCACCATCGCGCCACCCCTTAGAATATATTTATTTTCTAAATATTCAGTTAATACCTATATAGAGAGAGACTCAAAAGAGTAGCTCGCCCAACCCTCATACTTGTGTTTATAATAAATGGGAAAAAAGACATTAAAGTGACCTAGTATTTATGTATACACACAAATACTACAACTATTGCTTACTCCCTAAAAGCAGCAGTATTTATGCCCCCTTAGTCAGAAGGAGAAAAAGAAGAAGCTCCCTCAAATATTTCTAATTCCATAGTTACTTACTTTTCTTTCTAATAGCATGTACTTCTTAACTGACAACAAAAATTTGTACAAAAAAGTACATACGCATGAAACGAGGAGGGTTAAATAAAATTATTACACCCATTTAGAGATTCTACAGTAGGAGAGAGAGAAAGAAAGAAAGATATCTCTGACACTTTTCAAGACATCCAGTCATTATTAAGAATTTTGTGTGTTGTTTGGTATACCGGTACAATTTAGCGTGTTACCAGAAAACTGATGTATTTATAATTGTACCATACCAGGGGCGCCGGCAGGGGATTAGATAGAGGGGAAAAGCCCACCATCAAATTTTGTATCTTCATTACCCCAAAATGATCGCTGTGCGTGAAACATTGAAAATGGGAAAATATAAGCGAAAACTTTTTTTAGGAGTCCCTTTCTTTAAAAAAGAAATGCCAAAATTTTAAATCTAAAACAGGTAAAAAAAAATTTAAGCCCCCTCCCAAACAAAAACATACTGCAGACGAACCTGTATACAAGGATGAGTTTCAGATATTTATAGAAATCCGGTACAGATTGACAATTTAACTTTAGACTAAGAACCAGGTATTTTAATAACAGTAAGTAATTTGTAACTATACAGCATTAACTACATTGCACGTTAATTATTAGCCTCTCACTTTTTGAAGAGGATGAGAATTAAAAGTTGAATGAGTATAACGTCATTCTTGATATACTTTTGAATTGTTTTTTTTTTAAAATTAAACACAAGATTTTATTTATGGGAGGAGGAGCTTATTTATTTATATTTTTTGGATGAGCCCAAATTCAATTTCAAAATTTTATCCCAAAACGATAAAGATTTCGTTTTTTTCCCTCCTCCTAAATCACAGCCAACCTGCAACCCCTGGTGATAACATAACTTTTTACATTGCTGTTTCGGGTACAGATATTATAGCATTGACTTGAGTCAGACTACTCCAAAAAAATCATAAAGTATTTAGCTTATATTAATTATTTAATCCAGAAACATGTAACTCTTTTCTCAAAGGGACCGTCACGGTATTCTTAGTACTATAGAGCAGGGCTACTCAACTAATAATAGGTGAGGTCCACTTCATTTCAAATTCCAATGTATTAATATAATGTTCGGATATCTGCCACCAGGACATACCCGTATAACTTATTTAACTGTAACAATAAGAAAGTCCGGAAAATACTCTAGTATAAATATTTATAGGAGAAATACCCGTTTTTGAGAGCTGTAAATTGCTTACTCCTGATCTAATCTTTATGTTTTTTTATTCATTCACACTGTTGTAAAGAAAAATAGTAGTTTAAGCGTTATAAAAATGTGAGTATTTTCCATTGTTTTATTTTATTTTATTTTTCAAAATAGTGTGCATTGGAAAAACTAATTCTTTTGTATTAAAATCCATCAGCAATGACATTTATGTGTTATCTACGAATATTTAGTGGAAAAAGTATGAAAATACTAATATATACTTTCGTACAGGAATTCTATAGATCTAGAGACTTAAAATTATGAGGGGGAAATGAAAAACTCGAATATTGTAAATTTTGTCGAACAATAATTGATTAATTTTCAAATGACCAATCTATGTAAAATAATTTTATAGAACAGTTAAACTCTGACCTAAATATCTGATCACATTTAGTTTTCCTCTTATCTTAGTAATTCCTAGCATTCATTCCTCTTACTAATATTAATATGTATCTAAAACTATCTATATGCGAAATGTCGATAGACTATAACGCATAAAAAAGATTAACCTGCCTTGAAGCAAAACGTAAGATAATTTATAAATAAGGAGTATCGTAGCGATGGTTTGCCGACACATAAATGACATCGTCAGTTATCATAAGCCAAAAATAATTTCAATAATTACAAGTAAAACAGATAAGATACAATTTTTTAAGGCGTATCAGTACAAAGTTACAATAGGCAATTTATTTTTTCCAGTTTAACACAATATTTTACTCGAAACTATTTTTAGTATTAAATTTCATATGTACGCAGATCGAATAGAGTAAATATAGACCAGTATTTGGATATTCTTTATTTGTTTAACATCCCAAACTAGAGCCATTAGGAAAATACTGTTACCGTAATAACATTAATATGAATTTTGCCTTCAAATGGTATAACATCGGCATAGAGTTAAGTATATATTAAATTATGAATATGATGTGTACAAATTCATATGTATGTACAAGTTGTAACTGTAATAATTGTACTACAGTCAAATCCGAATTTAATCAAAATACACTTACAGTCAATGTTCTCTCAGATACCAATTTTTTAATACATAAAATACATTGGATAGAATAAACACATAGTAAAAAATCCGCAATTTTTTGGTATCAACTTCATGAGAATCCTTGAGATTGAAGGATTCCGCTGATAATTTTCGCTTTTTATAGGTACAAATATTAAGCCAGCACCAACATTTTTTGTTCTGTATGTTTCTATTTAAATTCATTTCACACTGATTTTCGATATATATTATGAGTTTCCCAAAAAACACTTTATCTGAAAGATAAGCTAAAAATCCTCGATGACTGCCAAAACAGGATATAATCAAACACTGTTTACCTCGAAATGTGGAGTTTCAAAATTACTTATTTACATAACTATTCAAAAATTGTAGTTTTTTATATAAATCGGATATAAGATATAGTCAACTTTTCATTTGGAAAATAACAGTTTCCTTTATCTGGATTTGACTGTAGTTACTATTTATACATCTCAAAACATCTTATTTAGTTACATCATTTCTCATTTTAATTACCTACTTTTAATTGATGTTATCATTTCAATTTAATATATCAAAATTACGCATTTATAATGAATATAAGAACAATATATAGCAACTGTTGCCATTTGAACAATATAATATGCCATAGAATACTCCTTATCAATTCGTAATTTTCATTAAAAAATGAAAAATTACACAATTCGACCATTGAATGAATATATGGTCTTGCATTTTCTCAATCACAATTACTCTTAAATACTTATTTTAAAATTATTCATCTCATTAATTGCTAACTACTTGTACAATTTAATGACAACAGTTTATAACTTGTACATAATCACTACTAAAACACGACTTAAATATTAGTACTGGGTTTGGGTGAAAAAAATTAAAGATCGATCTGAGACCGTTATGAGTTTTAATGAACCAAATTAATTGAGTGTTCTGAATATTGAATGGTTAAATTCGAATAAGCTCTTTTTGACCTGTGAAACATTCCCATTGAATAACAATTCCATAGTCGGAAAGAATTTGCATACTACTAACTAATTTTGAGCCTTTTTTCTGTTTCTTTTCAGAGGAAGGTTTGCGTAATACAGTCAAGGAAATGATGTGAAATTGTTTCCACAAAAAATAAGTCTGAATCAATCACATTTAAAATTCAATCTTGACCGATTCTATAGATGAACTGTTGATGACGTCATGTGTGTTTCAAAATGGTGAATATCGGTACAATAATGCCCTATGTAGTTAAATGGGTTCGACAAATAATATACGCACAATTCATAAACTTGGAATAGGATTACCACAGGATTAAATATATATATATTTTTTAAATTACAAAAACCAAGTTTTCTAATTGTTTGGAATAAAAATTACAAAAATCCTAAGCTATTCTCAAAAAATTAAAAAAATGCACAGCTGTTGGAAAAAAAAATCAATTTTGTTGAAAAAAAAATTACAAAATCCAGAGCTGTAAAAAAAAAATTGGAAAAAAATTTCAAATATTACCAATTATTGAATATTAAAAAAATCATAGCTATTTAGAGAAAATAGAATTGAAAAAAAAAAAAAAAAAAATTGAAAAATTAAATTAAGTTTTAAATATTACATTTTTCTTAGATAACAATTTCAAATATTAAATTTCTTCGTTAAAAGGAAAAATTCCTTAATTTGAGGGGGCGGGGGACTACAGCCCTCCCCTTGCGGACGCCCCTAAAAGAATGGAAGCGAAAAAAATGGATCCTTGATTTGAAAACGATTAAATTTCGATCATTGCGCTCTGGACTGAAATATTAGTCCAAATTGGTTTCGAAAAAAACTATTAAGACCGAACCGAATAAAACATTCTCAATCGGACTGAGTCTCAACACTAATATATATGTATATTATGCAGGAATATCAATTCAATATATTATATCCAAATCCAAGTATTACACCTTACATTTGAATAAAAGATCATTAAAAACAGCTCAGTCCTACCTTATATGAAGTGTAATTTGAAGGGAGTTTAAAATTTTCTTCTCCTCGAGGTATTAAAGGAAGACGTGAAAGCTTCCTGTCCCATATGCATTGATGCGCTTGTCTATCAAGAAAATAGAAATCCTCGATGCTTCGTTTAATATTCCAGGTCTTCCCCAGAGAGGAGACTTGAATAGAGAAAACTCGGGTTGGATGATCCAAGAATGAACCCCCCGTTTCGTTGACGTCCAAGGGCAATAGGGATCGAAGTTCTTCTTCTTCGCTTATAAGCTCGATCTTTGATTTAAATAAATAAAAACACAAAAGTTATGACAAATTATAAATATATATATATATTATGTTTTAACGAAAATGAATAATGAACAAGAGTTTTCCTATTTTATATAAGAAATAGGTTATTCAATGCTCCATATTTAATAAAAATAAATGTAGAATAGATTTTATTACAGGTATGAATATGAATAATTAAAACATTTGAGCATGATTGTACTCCAGAATTAATACTATTACTGCATAAATGAATAATTAATTAATTATATTTTAATATATAATCTATGAAAGCTTTGTAACAACGCTATTATTAGCTTCAGGAGATTCTTAGTAATACGCATATCTTTTTCACCACCTAAAATCAGGACTACAAGATAATTTTTCAACTTAAACCCCAGACATAGCTATTTAAAAAACAAAAAAAAAACATGGCTGCAAGAGTATTAATATAATAATTCAAGAAATTTGGGAAGATATTTGCAATCATTTCGCTGCAGATAAACGATAAAGCCCCTATTGATCACCAAGATAGTTTTCTTTTATGTTTCGGTGCAAGTAAAGGGAAACGGACCGCAAATGGAATAAAAACGGTCCTGAAATACTAGGGTTTTGGGATACTTTAGGATCTAGTAACCTTAGATTCGCAATTATCCCATTTTTATCAAAAATAAATATCTTTGATATTTGGATACGCAGTTCTACTAAGAAATTTAACAATCATATTAAATTTCTGTCAGTAAACATAGCATTAATCAAATGATATATTGCCTTTCTCCTCTAAGATAAACGTAATTAATATTTTAATGGTTGCTTTGATTATTTGGATCCATTTATGAGAGTTTGGCTGACTGCACAATTTGATTTTTAACAAAAGAACTCGACATTTTTTTGTACTCCAATTATATTAAATATAACATATATTCTAAAGTGGAAATCTAATATTAAACATGTTAACCATTTGCAACAGTTGACTCGAAACGCTATTAGAATAAAAAATAATGACAACCATCCAATAAATAAATTAGAAAAATAAAAAAATGTTTAAAGAAAAGAAGGTGTAAATAAATCAATCAATGATTGAGATTCAGTAGACAATAAGAATGAATCATTCCGTTAGATGGAATGTGTTGGGAGCTCCTATGTAACCAGGTCAAGTCCTGATTGACTCTCCTTTATCCCTAGTGTTGTGTCGGTTCTTATTTATAACCGAGGACCGCGGTCCAGTCCAGCCCGACTTGTCGGTCCTTAAAGAAGGTAAAATCGATTCCTCGTGACGTCAACGAGGTTGTTTGTCCTCTTTTTAATTATTCTGTTATATATATTAAAATAAATTATATAGCAAAGTAACAAAATAATATGTTCGTATTATACTGTATTATCATGGAAAATATAATCTTTTTTGCAAGATATGTGCAATAATCTGAATACATATTACACATATCTTATTTGCGTTATTGAACTATCGATATTTTTATGAAATATTGCAAGTACCGACATTCCTAAGGATGGTCCCAATGACCGACGGTCTTAAGGACCAATCCCAAGGACTGACGGTCCTAAGACTGGACCGAATAAATAAGGAACGACACAACACTATCTATCCCGAGGTTGTCTCTGACTATAACTATCATCATATATATTAATCACTTTTTTTCACCAAAGAGTCCTAGAACAACTTGGCTTATAGCTTTGGATTTCATTAATTCAGACCTAAATTTAACTAAGAACTTATAACTTCCACAAATTAAAACGAAATAATTAATTTAACCAGACGTAGGAGTAATATACAACCTCTTATACTTCGTACATTAGTGACTCCTAAGCAGGAATTATCGGGGCCTTTGTGCACCTCTAGAGTTAACATGAATAATGAATAAAATATTTGTTCGAGTATATTTATATGACCCAAGATATTAAAAAAATACTATAGGGTTCAGCAGTGATGAAAAAGTTTAGAATCAATCCTGTACATATTTGACATATGGGTAATATTTTATTAAAATTTAACAAACGAAAAAAGAAAAAAAAATTACACCCAATGTTACATGAAATTAAAACTGATGTTAGATATCTATTTAGGGAAAATTTTAAAATTACGGGGCTTAATTTAATCATCAGGAAAATTTATGCACATTTGAAATTTCGACGCTATTTTCTTGCTTCCAACAATTACTTCAAACTCAGTTTTGATTTTACAAAGACTTTGTGATTATTTAATACAATACAATTTTTGTTAAATTATATTAAACTTAATATAAAATGTAGTTACTATATATAGTATTTGCAATATTTTATATATTGTCCGGGAATCATGTATTGAGTCATGTATCATGTATTTTTAATATAAAACTCAGCAAAAATATTAATAGGAACAGAATCATTGGGTGTGAAAAATTGCTTATGGTACTAATAGAAAAAGTAGAGGCTCAGCCAAAATATTTGCGAAATTCGTTGGTTAAATACTTCATGGAATTACCCATATAGTAGAAATTAAATAATATTAACAATGGAGTAAAGTATAACCGAGGATAAGACAGATAATATTATTTATGAAATATGATTTTTTTAAATTTTAATAAACGTAAAAGTCAATACATACTTGAATTCCACATATTTCCGTAAACTCGTAATGAAAATGTGCACAGTTTTCTATTCTAGGACATCGAGAAGATCCAGCAGTTTCGTTATTGAGAGCCGTTAAATGCTGAATGCGAATAGAGCCACGCGACGTTTCCAAGTCTGTGCTAGTACATAGTCCACTCTATAAAAAAATATAATAAGAAAACCAATTAAAAATATATTTGAAAATTGACAATTACAAATAACGGAACTTTAAATATATTTATCCATCACTCAACCTCCATTTGTTTCAGATTTTTTTTTTTTTCTTTCTCTTTTTTGATAGGAAAATTATAATTTATTACAAAGAAATTTTATAGTAGGACACTACATACCCCTCATGAAAAAATATATTTAAGCCTGATAATGATATATTATGCATACATATATTCAAAGTGACATAAATTAGGGAGAGAAGAAAGCAGGTTTTTTTATTTTACATTTTAATAAATGAAGTAACTACTCAGCAAGTCTCAATCATGGAGACTTGTATTCTTATAATATAATCAAGAAAGATAGATGTAGCCTTTCTTGAATATAATCTATTTATGGTAGAATGATAAATGACTGAGAGGAAGTTTATTTGTATATAACGAATTATACTAAGTTACATTAAATAATGTAATGACTATATGGAGTAACAATATAGAGATTGGTCCATTAACTCATTGAAATTAAGAGTATTGTCTGTAGAGATTTTGTTATATAAGTCAAAAATGTAACGATATCAGAATGGGAACCACCCCAAACTGCAAATGAAGTGCAAGAGTTCTATTAAGACTATGAGTAGTGACGAAAATCGTGGGTATTTTGTGCTTTTTAAAACAACCTGACTTTTTCCTGTTCCCTCAAGCCAAAAAAATCTCGCTGGAAGATCATTTGGAACCGTGGCAGAGGTAAAATCAGCTTGGACAGAGTCACAACCCCTATGTCGGAAATGATTTCGGAAAGGGTATAGACGGGTGGATTCGGCGATGGCAAAAGTGCATCTACATTACGTCAAAAATAATATCAGTCATATTTTCTTTTTAACTAATTAATAACGCCTGAAATAAAAAATTCGCATATTAATGTGATTTTTTTATTTCGTGGGCCAACCCTCGTATATATATATTTTAAGAGCTATCAATAGTAACTGAAATATTTAATAAAATGTACATAAATCATGTATTGAGTCGAAATTTGAATCTCATCCCTATCCTCGATGCCTTTTTTAATAACAACATACTCCCTAGGTTTAAGAATTAATTAACATTGAATGAGATGTTGGTCAATTGTAGGGTGTCAATTTTAAGCCTGTAAAAAAGTATTAACATATATTCTTATACAAACCGTAATACTCTGTGAGTATTTTTTTTTTTTTTGATAAAACATTATTTCTGAACCACCTCGTACATAAAAAAAGAGAAGAATTCTTACTGTAAACTCAGATGCGATATCTTTACAACTAGAGATCATACGATCCGAATAACGACGTATTCTGCCCATCCGGACCCCATCCTTGGGGAATTTAAGTGACATTTTGTGAGTAGGGTTTATAGAAGAGAGATCCTGAGATATTCCATGATAAATGGTTGGTCTTTGTCTATATTTGATCAGAATTAATGTAGGTATAGTAAGTCAGTTTGCATAAAAAAACAGGGGCTTAGTAACCTATTAATAATATGGGCTATATATTGAACAATAGTAGAGTGGTTCTGAAATTTGTATTTTTTTCAAAATTATGAAATAATTTTCTTTTTGGTAGAAAAATGAAGAAACATTATATTGTTGAAGCCATATTCATTAGTGTTTAGAGAGGTTTCGTGACTAATAATTACATATTTTTAATCAAAATAGATAATATAATTATCGGCATCAAATAACTTGGCAGGCCATTTCTATATAGAAATGACGGGTACACTGTATACGTTTGTGTACACGTCAAATTTTCTCTATTTATATCAAAACTGGAGTCATTTATAGAGGAAAGTCGAAAATTAATCATCCCAACCTTTTTAATGATAAGCAAATAACTTGGGAAGCGAAGAATATATTATCGGACAAGGAAAAGAAGCATCTCCATTTCTCAATATATTTGAATAATAATCACTATGGGAGGATCACAAAAGTATAAAGAAGGTCTCATTATATGGAGGAGGTTGTGAGATTGTATCTTATGGAGTATAGAGAGATTGTCTTTTATGGAGAATTCGAGATGGGGTGGGGATAGGGACTCTTTTTCTTGTACTTTGGTCTCATCCATTCGTCCCCGGATCAACTCTTAAGCCCCTCTCCTTCATCCCTCCCAAATTATACATAAAAGGCATACTCACAATCTCCTAAAGTCAATTTTTTATTATGAAAAGGTTGCGAAGATTGAATATCAACTTTCCGCTGTTTCCAATTTCGAGATAGTTAGATTAAGTATGACGTGATTGTAAACTTATGCAGTATACCCAATATGACAGCTACTAAATTTTCTTTCGAAACTCGTGATTCTAACAATAATTTTTATTTTATTCTATAAAATTTGGTTATAAAATTATTTTGCCCTTAAATAAAGTTAAGAAAATACGTCGACAAAATATATGTGCTTAGAAATATTGTTGTATATTAGTATTTTGACGGTGATCCGCTGACAAACAAATAGATATAAGCGGAAAGCTTAAGATTGGACATACTCGATACTTATATATATATTTGATCGCAATTGTATTTAATTAAATTTGTTAGTTTAATCGCAAAGCTGTAATGTGTAGAAAAAAAAACAGATTAGTTTTTTTTCTAAGAAAAGTATAAAATTTTCAATACTTTCAGTAATATTTTTCAAAACCCCTTCAAATTCGAAAATGATATTTATAGAGCAAAATAAACATTTTGAGACCTTACAGCCCCAACGTTTCGAACATGTACCTAAATAAGCTCCACTCTAATTCACATAAATAGTCCACTATATATATTTAGAATAAACCTATCAACATTCACATCTTATAGGGGTAAAGTATATCGTATTGTCTTGTACTAGAAGAGGAAAAGTAAGTATATAAACAGAGTAGCGTAGGAGGGCCGGAGTTGGTCATCATACATATAATATATAATCGTATGTATGGAAAACCATTCTAAGAATTCCAAGACAACAATGAAAAGAGACGAAATTAACATAAAATGATTCTATGCATTTACTCGGTTATGTATGTATCAAACAACATAGAGATACTTTGTGGTTAATGTGGCTGAAGTAGTCAAACAACAAGTCAGTCATACACCTGCAACACATTTTTTTTTTGTAAATATGTACATATATATTAGTGTTGAGGTTCGGTCCGAAAATCCTAGCCCCATCTGAGATCGCTATGATTTTTAGTGGACCAAACTAATTCGATCCTTTAATGAAGTTCAAGTGAGTGTTGTCAAAAGGAAAAGATATCCAGACAATTAACACTTATGAAGATCATGAAAATAGTTTAATTAAAGGTCTCATTATGTGGAGGAAGTTGTGAGTTTGTCTCTTATGGAGTATTCGAGGAAGGGAGAGAGGGATAGACCAGATGAGATCACACCTAATTATGGCCGCAGACCAGTCCAGTTTCACTTGTTGGTCCTTAAAGTAGGTAAAAACTATCCCTTATGACATTATTAAGTGTTTTTTCTTTCCTTTTTTTTATTATGATCTTACATAATATTCATAAAAAATATTAGTATTTTTTGCTAGATATGTGTAAGCTCTTAATTCATATCTGATATATCTTATTTGGCTTGATAAACCATCAACATTTGATTAAAAATTCCAAGGGCCGACATATATCTAGTTTAATCTAAATAAGTCGATCTGGATTGGTCTCGTTTAAAATTCGCTCTATAGGGATTCTATAGATGAATTGTTCAGGACATTGTGTGTGTGTGGTACAAAATTCAGAAATTCGTTAAAATGACGTCATATGAAGTTAAATGTGTGGCATAAGTCATGTTTGTACAACGGATAAATAAGTCAGTATGAGGAGAAAATACGTCTGTATGAAGGGTCTGAAAAGATCCGTCCCCTGCTTACAAATATTCAATTTGACTCTAGGGCTTAAGATCGCTGTTCGGACCGAAATATTGAAAAATCAGCTAAGATCGAACCGAGCAAAATCGATCTTGTACAGAGTATCAACACTAATGTATGTAGTATACCTAGTACGTGAGTCTTGAAGTATAGTACGGATCTATTGATAATATTTACTGTACATAATATTCAATAAGTCATCATTTGAAAAATGTAGAAAATATGATGTGATGCGTCAACACAAAAGCAAGTAGGAATTATTTGAGTTTGGATAACATTTTTATTTAGATACATAGACAAATTACTGTCAATTTATATTAGGGTTATATCTGCCCTTAACATGGAACAAAAAATCTGTCCCACGCCACGTCTCGTTAAGTCAAATCTTTGTTATCAGTCTTTGATATCAAAAAATTTAAAGTGCCCTCTACTGGGCATAATTTTCACTAAGGTATTATAGTAAAGTATTTCAGTTTACGATTTGGATTAGTTTAGTAAAACTATAACTATCTATAAAACACGTGAAAATTTCGCTTTTACTCTTCATTGAGGGTTAATTAAGTTCTAAATTAGGTTAATTAAAATTATAGAAGTTTGATTTATGATGACGTAATTTATCAAAGATTGTTCTACGGGGCAGCTTTTGCGTCCAATTTGGTCACTTTCTTACAATTTGTTATGCCTCCTTGGTTATATCCGCAAATTATTCCGAGTAATCCTTTGCAGGCATCGCAAATTCCTCCTAAATTAGCAAGCATTCATTGTCACAGTGAAAGAATGAGTAATTGATAGATTTAATGTATTTGAAAGGCCATTTATTGGAACCAAGTTAAGCCCCATGAGTCAATATTCTTTTAATATTATTTTGTAGCTCAAAGCATCACATTAAAATGATAGAAGTTTGATTTATGATGACGTCATTTATCAAAGATTGTTCTACTGGTCCCATGTATAAGTTGTGTACACTTTGTTAGGATAACAAATGAGTACTTTAACCTTTAGAGTGTTCACTAACAAAAATAAATCAATCATTCCTACATACCAGCGATTATATTTCATTCAAATCTTAACATATTCGGAGCTGAAAAGACCAATAAAAAACCAAATAAACAGAAACAGTCCTCAGATTGTACGCCTGCAATATTTCATTAATACAAATACTCGTTTTCATATATTCATACAGACAGACAAACTATGCTTTATTAATAATTGTATAGTTCATTTCAATGACCAGCTACAAATTGATGCTGCTTATGATTTCTTTTGAATATTTTCATAATCATTCTGCTCTAATGTATTTAAAAGTAAAGTAATAACCCAGTCAAACTAAAAAGTGTTGCAACTCTACCTACTCTAACACAAAATTATATACATATTGAAAATAAGAGAACACGCATATACATCTGTACAACATGAAGAACACAAACGCGTCGAGGACAGTAAAAGGGGAAGAAGTCACACTATTTACTATAATTATCATCATTCATTTTGTTTCTACTGGCAAATGTATTATACTGTTAGTAAATATCAACTTTCATTAATAACATCCTTAAGAGTCATCCATTGAACGTACATAACATATGTATACTAGGATTTCTCTCCAGGGATAGCGTTTTTTCGGGATTTATCGGGGTTGTACACCTACGAGAAATCCCGTATTTCATTATTTCATAATACAAGGTGTGACAACATAACTTCTTTGGCAATCAGGCTGTTGATTTTAAAGTTTTCTAGGAAATACAGTCAGTCACTATTATGCCTTGGAGTAGCGAGGAACGTGCGTTTCCCGTCGTCAATAAATACTGACAAAAAATGGTTTAATATAATATTTTATATAATTAGAATAATTGCAATTTAGCTTTTGAGTTTTTATGTGTGCGATTTATGAACATCCGTTAATTGCTTTCATTTCTAATTTACAAAAAAGCGATTTTTTCAATTCATTTACATAATTTGAAATTTCCACAATTCTTTAAACGCAAATAACTCCACGAATAATCAGAATAAATACCTTAAATTGTTGTTATCCAATCTGCTGTAATTTAAGAATTCTGAATTAGTGCGTTTTGTTCAAATCGGGGAAGTAAAAGCGGATTTATTCCGGAAAAACCATCTATTTGGATACCTTTGAAAAATTTCTAATAATTAATTACGTAATTAACTAATAATTCCCAATTTTAAAATTAATGGTGCTTTTTTATTAACTTTTTCATCTTTTTGTAAAAAACTATTACTCAAAAATCTCTAAATGAAAAGTTATTTAATGAGAAACAAAAAAAAATAATAAAAAAATCACCGTGTATTAAAATACCAAAGTTAGGTTTAGTCAGTTTATGTACAATGGGGTACATCGTGGATCTGATATGATTATCAAAACTTTAACTTTAAATGAGTACTATCATTATGAAACAAAAATAAAACTTTAATTGTTAATAAAACTAGTTTATTTTTTTTATTTTTTTTTACCGCACCCTGTTTAAGCTTAATTTATTTATATATAATTCACTCTATTGAATTTTGAGTACATATTAAAGTAAGAAAAAAAGAGTTAGTTATGTTTTAGTTATGGACAAGTAGACCTTTATCTCGAGGGTCGTGTTGTACATTTCATTAAAAATTTAGGCCGTTATCACTTTCTATTGAAGCTTTTTTGTGTTGTGTTTGATTGGGTTATTGAATTTCAAAAAGCCGTGGCTCTAAAAAAAACAACCACGCACACTATTAGTGATCATGATAAAATGAGATTATATGAGTAAAACAAGCTTAAAATTTAATTTTTTGCTTCAAATACTAAAAATACTTAAATTTCACAATATTTATTATTTAGTAAGGGGATCAAATTATTTCCTGGGACCTTTTAACTTAATAAAATATTATGGAGCGACGTATCTAAGTGTGCAACACATTTAAGGGAAGTTATTTGATTGAATTCACTCTTGTTTAAGGAAATATGGTACTTTAAGTAGCTAAATTGCTCGTCATAACAAGAAATGTTGTATCAGCAAAATTTAGAAAGTTTTGGGCATCATAACGATAACTGCTCCAGTTATAAAGAAGATTGTATTTATTGAGGAGGAACGGCGCTGCGATGTGTCCACAAAAACATGGAAATTTCAAATGTTTTAAAAGATTGGCCTTGGCATTGCCAACAAGACACAGCACCTTTCGATGTCTCAGACAGGTCGCTGAAGTGGCTGAGTGAGTACGCCAAGCAGTCCGGTTCAAAGCCGATACATTATTTTGAATCTAAAGCGAATCGAACATATCATTCCCTTAAGGAGGCCAACATTCCAAGGAACAACCTCGTCAACATCTGCTCCTCCTTCGCTCCAGGCTGTGATTGTTGCTGGAGGAGGATACAAAAGGGCTCTTTTTCAACATTTATATATACAATTCAAGATACTGTCAAGTAAATCCACCAAAAAATGTGGCGTCAATTTAAAGATGTATGAAAAATGCGTTAATTTATCTTTGAAGTGAAAAAATATGTTTGGATAATCTCTTGATTTTTGTCCAAGATTACTTTTGTGTTGACAGGCCAGATATAAATTATATAAATGGACTTCAAAAATTCTTAGGTCAACTGAAGTAAATGTATTACTATAATGTTTATTTATACTTAATCAGTGCAACTCTATCTGACCAATTAAATGAATATTAAAAAAATATATATTTCCCGGTATCCTGGTCAACGCTAATTTCCCGGGTAATGAGAACTCTGCTACATACTAAACACATGTTTTTGATGAAGTAAATAAAATATATTTGTCTATTTTCTATATAGGAAACATAGATAAATATATATGTAAGTATGTCGGTTCAAAACGTGAGGAACGTCAATTTAAATTAATCAATTTTTTGAGGTGAAAGTTTTTTATGTGTTTTTTTGTAAAGGATATTATTATATACAGACGGAAGGATGGAACAGCTGCAGGTTTAAGTAATATTAAATGGATATATAATATAATAATAATATTTCCTATAAAATTATCTACGTCTTGGTTACTTAACAAAATCCTAAAATATAAAAAGTATTACAAAATATAACTCTCTGTTAGATAAATGTCAAGCTATTTTAATTAATATAGCTTTAAAGGACAATCCAATTCATTTGAGAAAGGGAAGGAGGGGGGGGGGGAATGAGAATATAAAGGCCTAAAAGTTACTTCATCTCACGAATTTTCCACCAGAATATTATTAATATTATTTTACATAATACTCCGACTCGTCAACACAAATGCAAGCTAGAATGTTTTTTCTCGCAATTGTATTAATTATCGTCATTTTTTAAATTGTTTCATTTCAATTTTGGGGGGCTTGTAACTTGTAAACAACAGATGAGTGTCGTGGACTAAGGCTAATAATATACAAAAATATTCTGTACCCCATAAAATATTTCCCAAATTATTTTAGATATCATAATTAACAGGATGCCTTCAATGAAATTAGATAAAATGCTTAAGATACATTAATTCATAAAAATGGATAATGGCCAATGGTAGGATGATTATCAGATACAGTAAAGAGCAATTGGCGATATATCGCTGGTCAAATATTCATTAAAAAGCTCATTTATTCATCTTTAAAGCTCCATAACTTATTTCTGAGCTTGTCAAGAATATAACAGTAATTTTCAGGAAATATACAGAGTAGGTCAGCCAAACGTGGACTCGAGGGATAGATTTAGAAATACATCAATAATTTTGTATTTTCAATATAATCGGCAAAAAAAAATAATGTTAAAAAAATATATAGGCAAGGCTTTTGCAGAAAACATTTTTCACTCAATATGGCCACCTTCATTAGCAATCACAGCCTTTACACATAATCTGAAGGGCATGCAGGATTTGATGAAAAACTCCTCTGACAAGTTGCAGCCACTATGGAGGACTTCAGTGAGTTCACTTATGGGTGTGAGATCCTGTTGGTTTCCATCTCCAAAGTACCCCATTATAAAAAGTCCAGTGGGTTCAATTCTTGTGAGGAAGAGGGCCTATTGACCACAATCAAGCCATGTTATCTGCACAGAACTTTTGGCACTTGGCAGACATATGATAGGGGGCGCCGTCCTCAGTCCACACTAATTACCCTACGGATTGTTGGCCCTCATCCATGGCAAAATGGTGTACCTTAGCACCTTATAGTAGACCTACTTGCCTATTTTCTGTACAGCTTTGAAAAAGAACGCAGGCATCTTATTTCCATCAGAGGCCACAACGCCAAGGACCATTGTTTGGGCCGTATATTTGGTGTGGTAAACTCCTTGGACCTATTCTTTTGTTTCCACAAGGCAACAGTCGTTCCGGCAGTTATGGAATTGATGAACAGTGAAAATCTTTTTGTCCAAGAAAATTTCCACAATTGACCCATTTGCCTTGATCCAAATGAGGATTTTCTTCCATCTCTCGGGCTTCCTAGCTTTCACGCCTTTGTCAGAACGTGGGATGGGATCCTTGTGAAAGAAACAAATCCAAAGTTGTACTTTATAGCCCTTCTGATGGTCCTAGGAGTCATAGAGAAGTCGTTGGCAAGGCAATTCATCGATTTAGTGGGATTCTCCTTTATATTCTTCTACAAACTTAACAAGAACTTTGTATTCTTCTTTAAATTATGCCAACATAAAAACCAGGCTCCTAGAACACTTATCAATGTCTGTAATATTCATCACATCAACTCCAGCATCTAGGAGATCTGAGGTACGCTGACTTTTTGCTTGTTGCTTGCTCATGATGATGAAACGTCTAAATGATTAATATAGTCTGTTTATGTATAAAAAAGACGGGGAAAAACAGAATATCTAAAAATAATCACTAAAACTTTTCATAGTAATGAGAAAATGAACATTAATTAACAGTCCACGTTTTGCAGCCCTACCCTGTACTTAATCTATATGGATTTCAAAGACAGTTCCTAGGTCATATGGAGTAAATGTAATACTATAATGTTTACTTATACATAATCAGTGCAATTCCATCGTACAAATTAAGGAACATTAAAAAAAAAAGCTGGAAGGAGTTTTCTCCAAATCCAGTCTGAATCGCATGTATTGTTTTCTTCCACGAATAATTATCATCAATTTCTATCAACAAATTGTACTGATAAATCCTATGGAAGAGGCGTCTCAAATTTCACATAAAGTAGCAAAAATACATCCTAATAATATAAGAGTTAGAAATCGATAGATTTTCAACATCTCAAAGATTTGTATTATTCTTCTGATTAATTAATTATCCTTCATTTCCGTTAACAAACTATTATACCGATGAATTAATTATCCTTCATTTCCGCTTACAAATTATTATAATTTGTCCATTAGACACCCCGTAAATTTCACTTCAGATGGAAAAAACTCATCTTTACAATAAAAAAAAAACTAGAAATGGATTATTCTATGTCTTTAAAAGCGGTCATATCAAGGTCAAATTAACCTTATCATTAACGAGATAATGGTTCTATTTATGTAGTGTATTAATGTTGACTCTGGATTATATTAATTATATTTCTATCAACTTATTATTCTGATTAATTTTTACTATAAGTAGCAAAGAGAATTATTCAATATTATTAAAATGGGTCATATCGTTGTCAAATTAACATTGTAATAAATCAAATGAAAGTTCTACGCAACAGCTAACATTCTTGGGTATCCCAAGGTATCCTAGAAATCTAAATACAAAGCTTATAATTGAGCAAAATATGTCTTATGAAAATCCATCAACACAATGAACTAATAATAAATTGATAGATTGTATAAGAAAAGGTCATATTTGAAACAAATTAATTTCCACAAATCAAATAAATGTCCAAACAATAGTTAGTAGTCTTCTTGAGTATCTCAAGCACTCCCAGAAATTTGAATACAAAGCTTATAATTGAGGGAAATATGCATGTAAAATATTAGGTCATATATAAGATGTAAAAAATATGTATAGGATATTTGTGTCAACAAAAGTGAGCCTGGATTAAACTTGTATTTTGAATTTAATTATCTTATTTTGTATTAATGAATTAATTTGAGAAAACCTTCAGAGGAGACGCTAACTACATTTAAAGATCGTAAAAGTTCTCAATCATTTATATAATTAGATGAATACTTTTAAAAGAAGGATTTACATTACTTGGGAATAGGATCATCATGCAATAATTGAACATTGAATGGATGATCAATGCTGTAATTTTTCACTATTTTCGTACAAATGCCTAAAATTGAACTATTCTGTGGCACATAATACAATTTAAAAGCCCACAATTATATTACTAATAAATACTTAATGACCATATAATTTTAATAGATAAAAACTAAATCAAAGTATCAATGTATACAACTTGCTGATACTATTTGCTAATTGTACACAACATTTGTATATTCAGGGATCTCTCCTTACTGCAGTTTTGAGAACAAGACAAAACCGCGTTTTATGAAATCTGAAATTGCAGGGGGACTTTTTTATTACTAAAGATGAGGTATACGGGGAGTCAGAATAATTCCAAACACACCGTTTGAAACTGCGTTATGCAGGGAACCCAGAATATAAATATTATACTTAAAAAGGACCATATGAGAACAAAGACTCGTCTCTAATATTTAAAGAAAAGGCTCCAGAACAGCCCATATATTCTTAGGTATCATGTCCCATTCCACAAGTTATAATAAGAAGCCCATAATTGAGCGTCCATTGGATAATGGGCCTTTACAGTTAGAAATTATAACAATAAATTAGGGATTTCTCAATTTTTGTTCAAAATGGCTTTGATGCTAATAATGTACATATTTATGTACTTTATTTTTCTTCATGATTGTTTCAATGTTGACGCACAACTTACTATTTATGATATGATGATGATCTTTAAAAATAAATAGATAAAGAACAACAACTATGGGTTATTATTATTATTACTATTTAGAAAAATCCCAAGTTACTACTAAGGGAATAAAAATGACATATTACAATTGGATAGCAATTCTGATCAAAAATATACGACACGGAGAGAAACACAGACACACGCACTCACTCGTCCAGGAAAGCAGCAACTGAGGACAACTGACATGAAAACAACGATAATAATAATGTATAAAAAATACGGAGAAAGAGGGGGGTAGGTTAGGGAAAAGCATCGGAAGCTCACCAGCAGCGTCCTCGTTGCCCTTCAGTTGTTCCCCCCTTCTCCTTTTTTTATATAAAATAATTCCCCCGAAATATATGGAATAAACATAAAAGAAAGGGCTGAACGATTTCATTATTATATATATACATATATAATATTTGCGTGCGTTTGCGAAAAGAATAATAAAGACAGCATTTATGTCAGAGGGACCCTCCCAAAATTATACTCACATATGTATCTAGACTCAACGAACATTAATTTTACTTGGATATTAAGCATGACAACTATTGTATGTATGCAACGTATGCAACATAAAAGTGTTGTGTCGACTCGAAGAATTGTGGATTGATTTTGATTCCATGTTTTTGGACTTGTTTACAATAATGGTGAGTAGCAGGACAGTCCTCCCGTACCCTCTTTTTTTTTTTTTTTTTTTTTGTAGACTCTCCAAAAGTTTCTAAAGACCCCCCCTCCAAAAAAAGAAAACATATCTTATAGTAAACAAGTCTAAGTCTAAAACGCTTGATCAGATCAGTCTGAAATTCAGTAAGTAATAACCAAGCATGTTCCTGTGATATTTGTTGGGCCTCCAAGGGGTCATTGAAAGTCTGTTTTTGACCGAAATGAAAACTAAAATCCCTTCTCTCTTCTATTTTCCCTATGCCTCTTTTCGTTTACATTCATGCTTTGATTCTATTCCTCTATGTTCAGTTCTGGAACACGGGCACTCACTGCTAGAATACTATTTTTATAAGTCTGTTATCACACATGGAATTCAAAATGGCCGTACAGATCAGTCTGAAATTTAGCAAGTAGACGCATAAAATAAACATGCATGTTCCAATGATATTCTTTTGGGCCTTCGAGGTCATTAAAAGCCTGTTTTTGGCCAAAATAAAAGCTCCTTTACCTTTTCTCTTTCTATATATATCTCCTTCTCTTCCCTTCTACGTCTGTATCTTTCTATATCCCTCTCTCTGTCTCTTTTCTTCTAACTTCGTTCTTTGTTTCTATTCCCATCTATTCACCCCCCTTATTCAAACCTATAATAACAAAACCGTCATACCCCAGTTTTCTAAAGAAATTGCACGATATTATGGCTACTATTTTTATTGAGTCTATTGGCGCTGTTATCCCTAAGTTATTTTCTTACCCATCACAATTTCTAATAGAGTTCTTCTAATCTCTGAATATACATATTAGGTATAAACAGAGCCTAGGCCTAGTCTTCCACCATTTTTTTCCCCAGTAACTATCAGCCTATTAATGATGAGTCGTCATTCCTAGTCACTACAATAAGGCCCCCAATAAGAAATCCGTGATAAAGGCACCGATATACCACGGTTTTGTTAAGAATTGCACGATCTCACGATTAATATTAACTTTCATATTTTTATTGAGTCGACTACATGATTTTTATAAGAAAAAACTCATCAAATGATGTTTATTGATTTGATTCCGGCTGTACTCCCTAAGTGGTTTAATAATCAATCATTGGGGAGTAGTTAAAATGCACCCATTTTAAAAAATGACAGAATATAATTGTTTAAGTTACAATTAGGCATAGTAAAAACTTGTAGAATCAAATTGTAGGATTACTTATGCGCGTATTTTCACATATCTATCAATCAGAATATGTCTTTTGGAGTAGACATATTAGATATACATAGTGTTGTGTCGGTACCTATATAGGACTAAATACAGTTCTGTTTTGGTATTGTCCTGCATATCAGGTATAAAATCTTATAAAGTAAGGTCATTAATGCCGTCACTCAACTTAATTTATTCTCTTTTTTATCAGTTCTAGTACTGACAATATTAAGAACCTCCGGCCTTAAAGAAAAGTCCCAAGGACCGATTAGACCCGTTATATCTTTTTTTCCTTATATAATTTATCAACTTGAATTGATCCTTCACGTCGAATTTTTTATCCACTCGCAACTTCAACTGGAAAATAAAATTTTAGGGACAAATATGGTATCTAGCCTTCTGTATTTTTTTATTGTCATCTGTTAATTATTAAAGCCGGATATATTATTCATGTAGGAAATGGAATATATCTATCTCTATTGATATTATATACAATATATATGTACATTGAATTGAATTCCTTGATTGATATAAATTAATATATATAAAAATCCAAATCATATGTAATAGCCTTTTTGAGGTCATAGTACATCTTTGTACATATACACTGAAAAAGCTAATTGATAGAGGTGACTAGCTACACGAAAAATAGTTCAATTGTCTTCAGTTGTTAATTTTCGTATGATTTAGGGATTTTTTTTTTAAATTTATAGACATACATTTAATAGACTGACATTTTTCCTCGGGATTTTAACAGAACACGGCGTTAGCTCACTAACTCAAAAATATACACTATATCAGCTGTCAATGTGTCTGCTTCTCTTCCTCCAATCAATCCTATTCTGAACATTGATTGGTTGAATTAGAATTAGCTCTTGTGAAGTTGTAACAACTCCCTACAATAATTAGGTAGATTTTTGGTGTAGAAACGGGCAAAGTAGAACACTACCTTATTGCCCTATGGACCTTCCCTGTTGTATGTACCGTTTTTGTAGATTTGAGGAATATGATTTCATAGTTCAACTTTGCCTCTTTGTCCAATAATCCACCAAATAAATTGACCTAGCGACTCAACGACAAACAATACTGCCAATTGGGAAGGGTCCAGAGGACAATGATGTATAATTCTACTGGCCCGATGCTCCACCAAAAATCGACCAATTGAATAATAATTGGTTGGGAACTACCAAATCGAGATTTGAGGACCAAATTATCGTAACTCAACAGTTACAAATATTAGTGCTGTTACCTATAAAAATATCTCTACAAGTATAATATTAAAATTTAAAAACAGAGACATTCAGACTGTGGAAATGTATTTCGCAGATCCATTTGATTGTAAATATTGGAAAATAACCCTATTCATAATGAAATAATGGAGATTCCAACCTTAACAAATATTTGAGCTACGACAATTTGTATCTTATCCCAAGAGCTGATTTTGAGGCTTCTTTCAGTTGTTTATTTTTTTGGAGGAATGATTGTGTGATACAAACAAAGTAACGACGTGATACATGTAAAGAAAAACATTTCTACTACTCACATATACAACTGACCCAATGACGTAATAGAAACTTCATAGACATATAAGTACTATATACATTATAGATTAGGGCGCCTTGTTTTTTTACTTTTTTTCGAATTTCGATTATGGCTGGTGCAGAAAAGAGTTGACACATGATATGCCTTTTGAAAAAATTTATTATCCCACGAGGTTACCTTTAGATTGCAATTCTGGATCAAATTATGAAAAAAGATAAAAACTTAGTTCATATATTTACTAAAAAGACATTTGTAGTTATTTTGTATGAAATAAAATGGGTATAAAAACAAGTGTTTTTTTTTCTAAAATTCTGCTATGTAACAAAACAGGAGAAAAAATTTGGGAAGATTTGATATTCTTCGGATAACTCGCATCAATTTTTTTTACATTTTCAGAAAGGAGAGACCAAATTTTTCTATTTTTTTCTTCTTGCTCTATTGAGTTGCTTTAGAAAAAACTTTATACATATTATTTATACGTTGGAATATTGTTTATAATACTTAATCAAAGTAAAATAATGATTAATGTTTTCTTTTAATATTTATCGACGAAATAAATATCTCGTGTCTTCTTTCAAATTTTGAACGTGATGATGTGCCACCTGAAGATGACATTAAATATTTCATAGGTTTTTATTTTAGTATATCACGTCTTTTCCAAACTCTCCCAAATCGAAATTCGAAAAAAGTTGTCAAACAAACCGCCCTATTATAGATATTATCATATCATCTATGTGTACGATCTATACACTCACTTTTAATAGAAGAGAGAGATAGAGGGGGAAAAAGGGATTGTGGATTTTGTCTTGAACATAACATTGTATTAGTATGTACATACATTGATACCTTCATGTTCAAACACACCCTTTTTTCGTGAGTGAGTTGAGGAGCTATAACATCGTAGACCTCCTCTTCAAACTCTCTAAGAGTAATGTGCATATCATATTGAACATCATTATTGCTTCCTCACTATATTATTGGCACACATAGAAAACACTCCCGATGAGAAAGACAGATAGATAGACTTACTCATCTTTCCATTACGTCGTTAGCTGTATTGTCTCTCCCAACCTTTCCTTCTTCAAAAGGGAAAGAGGGAGGGGAAAACAGCTCAAAATCAGTCAATCATTCTTTACTATTAAATAATGAATTGTTTGGAATTGTTCACAGTTTAAACAAGAGGTAGGTAACTTTTTTTACTGTTACCCCAACAGAATTAGTAGAGGGGCGTGAGTAGGATTATATTTTGAGGGGGGAAAGGCATGGTTTTTGGGGTTTTTATTACAAAAATCCCAAAAATAAAAAGTTTTTCAAAAAAAATTCTAAAATCAACAGCTACTCAAAAAAAAAAAAAAAATCAAAAATCCACAGCTGTTCACAACAAGATATATGGAAAAAAACTTTCAAAAATTAAATATTTTAGAAAATATTTATCAAAAATACACAGTCATTTACAAAAAATTAAATTTCCTGTCAAATTTTTTCATCCTGACCGAAACAAATCGAGTAAAAAGCAAAAATTCCTTAATTTCGGGGGAGTGGCTACAGACCCTCCAGCCCACTCCCTGCGAACGCCAATTTCATTTAACACTAAGAAGTAGTATTAACCCCAAAATGTTCTAAATTTCCGATTTTGGGTAATTTAGCCCTATTCCCTGATCTCTGTTTTAAATCAAGCTTACCAATCTTACAACCCTTCCTCTTTCATGAAAAAACAGTGGAGGAGAAATTTAAACTAATTTAAATCAATTATTAGCCAATTATTTTCAACACTAGAAGAAACAATTTTATAATAATTGTTGGGAATTGCTCACAACTACTTCACAAATGCTAATTTGAAAACTTCCCCTCCCCTCCCCCCTCCTTAATAGGCACCAAAATAAGTTCATAGTAATGGCCACTTAACAAAAAAACTCATTCCAACTCTACTAATCCACGTTCAAATCAAGACGAATAAGGGAATTTTAGAACCACGAAGATCAACAGTAGCAAACAAAATATATGTGAGTTATTTAAAACTATGCTGAGTAGCACGTATTTACCATGATTGTATATCGCAACCTCTCCTAAAAAAGAAGGAGAAAAAAAAGTACCCCAAATTCACTTAGTAGTTAGCCATTTCTTCCTCAAAATGGTTATTCAAAAGTAATTGTTGGGAATATTTCAGAGTATCTTAAAAATAATTGACTATATTTCAACCAATCCACGTTCAAAACAATACAGATAACGGATAAGGGGAAATTAAGAAGCGGAAAAAGCAGATGACCCAGTGCTATCCGCAGGATTACATATATATATTTTAATTTCGAAAATCCATGGCTATGCTCACAAAATTAATTTTTGGAAAAAAAAATTGAAACATCCATAGATATTTACAGAAAATTAAATTTTTAGGAAAAAAAATCGAAAATTTAATGAAATTTTTTAGAAAAAGAAATCGAAAATATAATGAAATTTTTTGAAAAAAATTTCAAATATTAAATTTTCTAGTAAAAAAGCAAACATTTCTTAATTTTGGTGGGTAGGGGAACTGCGGACGCCCTTCTCACGACAAAAAACAGTCTATATTTTTAGATTTGTTATGTAGCGCCGTAACATATCGTTCCATCTGAGTACCAACTAGTTACTTGTACGACCTCTCACAACCTCTTCTCCGAATAGAAACTGAAAAAAGGGGCCACATTCAGTTGGTTGTTAGCTCAACTGTAGAATGGATACTCAATGGTAGTAGTTGTTGTCAATATTTATCAATGACTGAACAATAGCTAATTATAACTCAACCAATCAACGTTCAGAATGATACTGATAAGGGAAATTAAGAAGTAAAACAAAATTAACCAACAATACAAAACAGTGTATATTATTTTTAGGTGTGTGAGGTATTGTTGTGCAAAATAGTGGGTATCTGGGCAAATACAAGACAAAAAAAACAAATTTCCTTTAGTAAAATGGGGCCGAAGTTTGGAGTGTAAACCAAGGAGACAAAACGAGTTTATGAGTCAATACTCAAATACAAAAATCGTAGATATATATTGTATCTTCCAACATCCATAGTCAGTTAGATACAAAACGGTTACCTACTTATTTCAAATACATTATTATACATACATCCATAAAACGTACCTAATAATAAAACGTACAAGATGGCCAAGAAATCCCCTTTTCCTTCCTACTCAATGTCAAAGTACACTGACCTTAAAAGGACATTATCTAGGACGTATCATCATTCATAATCATCTTTCACAAGGGTAAGCATTAGGTACATAGATAGGTTCATCATGTGTAGTTCCCTATTATATAGGTAAATAATTATGTCTTACCTGAGATGTAAATTTTGGATCTATATTGGAGAGTCCAATCACACGGGATCTACTGCTATCCGAATACTTTCGAAGGCTGGATCCTGTGAGAGGAGTGGAGGTTGTTAGTTCACTCGAGGACATCCTCGTAGTTGAATTCCTGGAAAATAAATATGGAAATATTAACGTTGTGGATATAACTTTGCATATGAATATAGTATTAATATATTGGGAGACTGAAGAATTTAAAAAAATGGCAAATAACCTAAGATTTGTCGTCTTATCCTGTCGACAACTCTGTGTCCGTCGACGGAAACGGAATGATTTATTCAGATTCTGAATAATAGAGTTCATAGTAAGAGTACGTTTTAATCCAAAGGTTTTGAATAAGCTCGATGAAGATGCACGAGTCTTCCCTGAGGGTATCGTGGATTCCTGCTATGTGCATAAATTCATAAAACAACAATCACAACACATTCATACTCATAACTTATGGGAATATGCATCACTAGACAATGACTAAATAAATTGTAGATAATTAATTCATCCCCCAAAAACAAAAAAAACTATGATTATGGATATATTGTGATTCAAATGATATAATCCTTTCCATAGTGACCGATGATGGGCAGTTGACGTCATCCTCGTCGTCCTGAAGTAAATCCTCAGCACTACGAAGTCCCGACTCCCGCCTCTCATCCTTTCCAAGACCAATAGCCTCATCGTCCTTCCGACTCACTTCACGAGAACTATAACTCCTCCGAATAAGCGCATTCGAAGAGGCTGCATCAAAAGCCCTCTTTCGACGACGAATAAAAGTGGTGGTTGGGCGTCTCACCACAAAAGGTGAGACTTCGGCCTCGGTTAAAATTATCCTTCGAGTAAAAATATCCTCACTAATCTCACTCATGCTGAAGGTTGTTCACTTTAACAAGGGGGGCTACAGATCATGGTGGCTCGAAAGGGAAGGGCTTCTCATAAATGAGATGATAAAAAACGCGGGATGGTTTTTTTATCTTTTTTCTTGAATGATGAGAGGATTTCCTTAGGTTACTGAGTAGCCACGCAAAGATCCACCATCCTTCTGCAATATTTTCGTTAAACTGGTGTGTAGAACGGTTCTTCCTTTTCTTAGTTAGTTAAATAACAATAATAAAATATATTATATATAATAATATGTAATGTTCTACTCCTAAAGGCATTCCACCGGCGTGTACAAGGGGCGTAGAATGAATCGTGAACACTCTTAGGATTATATGCGTTTTCTTGTATTTATACTAGTAACTTGTATTATATATAATAATAATTTATTAGTAGTACAAGCAATAATATATCTAGACTACGACTTTAACAGCAAATAAACACACTGCTGCCCTGAAAAAAAAATCATTTAAAAAGACGATATCAAATAATATAAACATTCATTTTTCATAATAATATGTAAATGCAAGAACATTTCACAAATTAATCATTTGTTTCGTTTATTTACTGCTAAAAAAATAAGAGCTACGCCCTTGTTATTTTTTCTCCCTAACTCACGTACTCAAATATTATGTACTCAAAAATAACAGGCTGTTGGGAAAGCATTGACATAGTTTTGCTCTTATGGTAAGTATGCACGTAGGAACATAGGTAACACTGACGCAAAAAGTAAGTCCTAGTCGTTCCCCCTTCCTCTCTTGCTTCATGGGGAAATATTCGTCATTTAGAAGGGGGGGAGGGGGATTTGAAGGCATTATTTTGATTAATAATGAGAATTCATTTCATGCCTCCTTCCTTCTATTCTTGAGTTTTCCTTCATATTCTATCTATCTATTAATGCAAGAAGCAGACAATAATTTAATAAGGGAGAAAAAGAATAAGGGGCATTTCATCATGTTTTGGAGTGTCAAGGCTACGGGAAAAAAAATAAACCCTTAAAACGACTCAAAGAGAAGAAAAAAATATCTTAAATATTTACATGGTAATGAAATAGTAAGTATTCATCTATTTATACAATAGGCATTTTGGTAATTATAGACGATGCATATACAAAAACAATCTAGAACATAAGTAAATGAAAATTTACTTTATTTTTAAATAATCATATATATAGTTGAATAAAATATGTCCTAAAAAGCGGGAGCGGCATTTGATAGTTGCCAATTGTAAGAGGGTTTTTTTATTTACTAAAGCTGCTATCCTTATTATTTAATCATTTGGTAATAACTAGCGCATGTGCTCCTAGATTAATGAGGGAGATTAACAATGAGGATTTGATCCGGAGTAATGAGTGTAAGTACTTGTTGGACTTAAATTATAAATTGAGGAACATATACATATGTCCTTGCAATACGAAGTTTCCGATCTAAGAAAGCTACGAGACATTTTTTCTGACTTTAAAACATTTTCAACATAGTCTCCTTGAAACTTCTCACATGAATGATCCTATCTCCTTAACTCGTCCAAAAACTACTCGGCATTTTTCTCTGCCAACTCAGTGTTCACGAAGGTGATTGCCTCTTCCGTTGAAAAAATTATTTGGAGTCCATTGTTTGGACTGTATTTTGTTTTGGGCGTACAATGGTGTATCCAAGTTTCCACTACAGTAATTAATTCAGATTTATTAGGCCTAAACTGCCATAAGCACTCACATCAACTAACTATCAACAGATGCTAGATAGATATGACTAGCTTTTATTTAAAAGTGCTACCATCTTCACGTTGAGGTAGGGGAAACTTTTCTGACCACCCTCGTATATGGAGTGGGATTTGTGTTTATTTCCTTCCTCTCACGGCTGCTTGCAGCTGATCTAATGAAACGTCATGACAGCTAAGCTGCTTCCCTCCCGAACATTCTTTAAATTGTAAGGATAAACACGTCCATTTTCGGGGGTTTTTTCATTTCTACACACCGGCAGGACATGTTTTATACATGCACTTCATATAAAATATGACCTGCCGGTATTTAGAAAAAAAAGAAACCAAAAATTGAACCTGACAATGGAGCATCAGCATTGCTTATTTATAATTGAAGTTAAAAAAAGCGAAATAAAGTATTATTTAATACAGGGGTATATTACTAAAATAGAGGGTGCTGTGAAAATTATTTCTTATCATGCGTCATTTTTTTAAGAAACTAGTTTAAACAAAAATCTATAGACTGTCACACCACCTTACGGATAATATTTTTTTATTAGTTTGCTCAGGCACTATTAGAATAATGTAGCTGTCAATACTATTTAGTAGTGTTGAGACTCGTTTCAATGCCCTTTTTTCGGCTCGGTCTTAAGTGATTATTTCTAGACCGATTAATATAGATATTTTGATCCAGGGAGGCATCTCAGACCGTAGACCGAAATTCAATCATTTTCAAATAGTGGACCGATTTTTTCAGACTCAACCTATGGATTGATTTTTTTTCCTTTATCCGGATTTATAAGTTGTACATATATGATTGATGCAACACATTTAAATCCACATGACGTTATTGTGCCGATATTCACAATTTTGAAACACACATGACGTCATCAAAAATTCATTTGTAGAATCGGTCTCGATCGTTTTCATTTAAGATTCTTCTTTGTGACCAATCTAGAGTGAATGGTTCTTTTAGACCGATCCAAACTTCTTCTTTACCAAATTAGTCATAAGAGTCTCAGACTGATCTAGGATTTTGGCCTTTTAGATTGAGCTCTTGTTCCTCTTGGTCCTGGAGACACCAAACTCCTTGGAGTGCACGAATAGAAATTTGACTATCACGTTCAAGTGACATTTTCTCGACTTGTAGCTACGTAAACTACAGATTCAGGTTTTTTTTTGTTATGTAACTAATTGCTTATGCTTTAATATACCGTGATATGAATTAATTCCAATTTCTATACCTATATTAATGATTGAATAAGTGAGTTTTTAGATTTAAAATGGACCATCGACTATATACATCAACTCAATATTTTATAAGAATTTTTTGCAAAATTAAAGGCTTTATATTCATATTGTTCTGCAATTTTGGCTACTATAAATGCAATTTGCGACACTTTCAACTAAGGGTTAATGAGAATAATTTCCTGATTGAAAAGGACGATAAAATTTCGTCTAAGAATCCAACTAAAGTAATACCAACTCATTGTGGGGGTAAAAATCATACAAGTCTGTTTATATTTGACATGCCCCTTGTGATATATATTGTTTACAAGTTAAAATATTGTACAAGTTGCAAACAAGAACAAAAGATTGAAATTCCCTTAGATCTTTGATATATATTATCAACGTTGTAATTCATGACAATTAGCAAATACTAATTGATTAGATTATGTGGCCATGTTACAAAGTTCAAATGCCCACAGCTATATTAAATTTTGGACATAGAGCGTGCCTGTGACACGGTGTTTGATTTCGGACACGCTGGGTGATTTGTGTGTCCACCTGATACACTGTGTCTAAATATTTTTCAAATACCCACCATATATATATATATTTATAATTTATGTGTTTTTTGACTCAAAAACATTTATAAACTTTTAACTCATTTTCAACTTGCTAGTTAACTTATAAATTAGTTTTAATAGACCATAATAACTTTTTGACACTATCTAAGAATTTTTTTATTGGGACTATAAAAACTAAAGGGCACACACATTTTCCAAGGGAACCCAATATTTTAGAAATGATGCCCGAAAAGGCACACAACTAATTATTTTTACTTTTTTTATATTGGTCCTAAATACTATTTTTATATATGTTGGACCAATAAAAAAAATATATAATAGGTTGGTGAAAAAGTAATTTCGTATTTTCTCATTATTTCAATGCTTTATAAGAAGTGATACAATCATACAATTTAAGCCAAGTATGCCCCAATCTGTTCAATAGCTTGTTGCCAACGAGAATCCAACTTCATAATACCCTTTTCCTAGAAGCCCTTGTCCCTATTTGAAAAAAAATCGGACACCCAATTATCACAGGGCTCTATTAAGACCAAATTTGTACCCCAAATCTGTTGGCCATAAATAGGAACAGGTGGTAGTCACTTGGTGTACCGGTCCAGACTGTAGGACGGATGCATAATGACTTCCTATCCGAGCTCTTGGGGCTTCTAGGGAGTCATCAAAGATGTATGCGACCTGGCGTTTTCTTGATGAGGCCTTGTTATTAATGCTGGGTGCTTCTGTTCGATCGCCAGCTTCAAATGGTCCAGTTGTTTACACTAGAAAACAGAATTGAGCGTTAAAAAATTGCTCAACCCTCTGTTGTACAACACAAACCGAAAGAGTATCGGCCCAGTATAAATTGCAAATTTTCTTGGTCGCTTTCGATGCTAAAAATGTAAAATATGGTTTATGTCTTTATTTGAGACCTCCATACCCGACGAATGATAATTCATGACTGTACCTTCCAAGCTCAATACTGTTCAAAAGCGTTGGTAGTATACACTCACAACTTTACAACGCCTAATCGTATGATCCGATATTAGATATAATTAACAAGATTACTTAGTTTTTAAAAAAAGGACGGGAAATACGAAATTACTTTTTTCTCCAACCTAATATATATAAATAGTAATCATAGCTGCAGTAAAAATTAATCCATTATTTTTCCTATAGATATCTTTAGTAATGTGTATCTCGCGTTGTATAAGTGCGGTTGGTTTACACTAGATGGCCTTAGAAGGATAAGATTTTGTACTAAATAAACTTCTCAGATAGTTTGTTATTGCTAGGCAGAGTATTGTTTGAGTGTGTGTCAAAAATGGAACCAGCAAAGAGAAAATACGGCATATTTGACGATTTTTCTTTTTTTGAATCAGCTGCAATAACTGTGTTATAGAACAATTTCTTCTAAATGACGCCATCATCAATTAATCTTCACCAATATTTATAAGAAGGATAAATATTTTTGTTCGGCTTGAATTAAAAATAATAGAATATTTAAGTTTTACTAAAGGCATGCAATTGGCAGGGCGAGGGGTCCGACTTTTTCACAAATCTTTAACAATTTTTAGATAATGTTTTATTTCATTAATAAATGACAAAATTTGTCAAAATTGCGACAACAACAAAAAATAATTGACAAATAAATTTTCCCATACGACAAACTTGACAACAAGATTTATGCCAGGAAGCCAAATGTAACCATAGATTAGTATAAATTACTTGAGTGCACTTGTGTCGCATTGTGGCAATGATTGTATGACCCACTATATGATATACTTATTCATTCTTGGAAAATCGGGGGAAAAAAGAAAGACAAATTGTATTTTCTAGATTATGAAGCATTATAATCCCCGCCAATAGCTTACATCATCTTCAGTCGATAACAACTTGTGTAGGTAATTGTTCCTGCAAAAGAGTCTTTCAACAGAAGAGATGGGGTTATTTCATGGTTGATGTCAAAAGTGGCCCATCCACCTTCACACGGTTCTTTCCACTCAGCCGAAGATCTCTTGCATGAGGGGTTTGACCTGGACTGTCTTCTTTTTTAATTCCTCTGACACCAGTTTAAGTCTTTCAACAGGGCACTTCTTCTCTCCAACGTTTCGGACTTACTGACGGCGGTCCTTGAGACACCCAACAGCTAGGAGTGTGGAAATGGAAATTCATCGAGCACGTTCAACCGTCATTTTCTCTACTTGTACATAGGCTAGAGAGCTAAAGTTGGTTCTGTTTTGTAACTAATTGTTTATGCTTTAAAATATCTAAATATCAATTAATTTCATCACTTAACCATCACCAATTATTGAATTAGTAAGTGTTTAGATTTCAATGGACCAACCGGTGCCCCACCACCATCCCACATAACCATGGGCAATTGATAAACTAAGGGTTCTTTTGTTATTGAAAATAATGCTTTCATGAGGGCACTTAAAAATTTGGGAAGTTTCTAAAGGACCGATAGTAAGGAGAAACCGATATCTCCTCCCAAAATAACTTGAACACAAAATATACATAAATAATTCAATTTTCATGGAGTACAAAGTATACAGCAATATATAGTAGATAGACTACTTTTACCTCCTCCAATTGGTAAAGGAAATATAAATGATAAAAAAAAAATCATAGTTTAATGGTTGGATGAATATAATTTTCTCTTCATAAAAGAACAACACCACTAATAAGTCACTTTTATCATGTACATACTAGTAGTGCCTAGTAATAAATACAGTGATATGTGGTGATTAACGGTATTGAATAGTCTTAATTTGTTGTAGTTCTATCTCTAAACATATGCTAAAATATGTTATGCATTTCTTTAAGGAAAATAAAAGGTCTAATGAACATTTAAGAAATATATATTTTTTTAAATGAAGGGAAAGAAAAAAGCAGTAGAATCAAATCCCAGGACAACAAAATCTTCCTTCATTCTTTCTCCATAATATAACCCCCCTTCCTTCCTTCCCCCTCTCTTTCTTTCTTTAATTGAACATTTTGATTAGTCATTCTCATGTGCTCGAAGTCGTTGTTGTGTAGCACAGGAATGGAAGCTAAGAGACTATGTTGTTCACTTCAGTAGAATAATCTGTACATGAATAAAATAGAGTTTGTGAGGTTCCTTTATGGGTGCCTAGGAGGCTGAAATTTTGCGAGGGTGCCTCTCTTTTGAACCTGGTCCTGCTCAGAACCAAGACACAAATATGTTTTTTGGAGCTCAAAAAAAAAAAAAAAAAAAAAAAAAATTGGTGAAAATTGCAATTTAGTTTTTTCCAAGTGCAAAAAAAAAAAAAAAATGCAAAAAAAAAATATGTTTATTTGGATATGGCACATAAAAGTTCATGCTTCACTGAAATATCTGTCATTTTCATAACCATTTTTCAATTTTTTTTTTTTTTTTTTTTTAAATTCTTTCTCTTTTTTTTTTTCATCAACCGTCAATTTTCAATTTTTAAGAAGAAAAGTCACAAAAAGATGCATTTTGGACTTAAAATTATAGATCTTAACATAACATTAATTAATATTTTATATTTTCGTAACATTTATCATATATTTTTGCAGCATTTGCAAAAATGAACTAGTCATCGAGGTTTATTTTTGCCGATTACAATATTTTTCAGAACTTTTATGTTTTTGAAAGTATGAACGAATATTGGTAGTTTTGTTTTCCTCTTTACAATTCGAATAAATACTATTTACTACTTTTTTTGCAAAATTAGTGCAAAAAAGTTTTTCCAATTTTCTTCGTTAATTTCGATCAGGCAATTTTTTGAAAAAATAAAAAATGGAATTCTTATTTAGACAGTTTCTTTATGCATATATGTTGTTATGTTTTTTTTAAGTTTAAATAATTTTCTTTTTTAAACCAAAGGAGTTTTTTAGTATGGAATGTGTTTTTCTAACACCATCGAACGTAAACGGATCGGACTTATAAAATCCGAGATAGGCATTACTAAAGTCATCTATTGGAAAAATAATGGATTACAATTTACATATTATATAATGTAAAATAAAATATTCGTGTTGGATTCGAGTCAAAATGTTCGAGTTCTGTATAGTTCATCATTATTCTATCGTTCTTGAAGAGAGAATATATAAGAATAATATTTACTAGCAGTAGCATCCGGCATTCTCTGGAGTAATTTTAGGTATCGGCTAAAAAACACATTTTTCTTTAATAATATAAAAGATAATTTCCCAAGAAATCCTCAGTGTTACTCTCCGTATTTTTTTTAGCAGACTCACACGTAACCCCTCGATAATTATATAAATTCTGTCCTCAAGAATGAAAGTATACTAATAAAATTTTGAAGAAAAAAGTTTTATATGTTGGGGATGATTGATGAATACATTAGTCTTAAGAGCGCTCACTAATAACAACAAACAAAATTCATTGTAACATGCCAGTCTTTAAATTTAATTTGAATATTAACATATACTGAAAATGCACAAGAATTATAATAAGAGACCAACAACAAACAGTGATCTTATTAAAGATACACACGCCTGCAGTATTTCATTAATATTACCACAAATGAGTAGATGATTTACATCAGGGAGCACTATATATAGTGCACCCTGTATACAAGTTCGATTCTATATGGAAATGTCTGCAATTAATATGACTACGTTTTTCTTTCTTACATAAATCAAAATATGTTTATAGTCACTAGATATATTATACAGTGCACCCGTTGACTCATTTCCATATATTCAGACAGACAAACTTTGCTTTGTTAATATATATTTTATTTTACATTTTTATGACAAAGGCGAGAATGATTCATTCGGAGGGATATGTTAGCACTACCATGCTCTATTAAAAAAAAGGAGGAAAGGCAAACCGTTCTTCCTTTTCTAATTTATAAACTAAGTTTTTGCTTCTCTGTAATCCCTTCTTCATAAATGTGGTAACCCATCTTAAGAAGAAATTATAAAAAATCGCGCTTGAAGCGGCTCTCCCGAAACCGATACTAATCAGCTCGTATCTATCAAAAAAATCCTATGTTGCTGGACTCGTATCTAAAAATATTACTTTACAAAGTATATACCTCAGCCAGAATGGGAAATACCCGTCAAAAGGAACTTACCCCACCCAAATGTGATGTGTCCCTCCTTAGGAACAAAAGCTCTTAGAAAGTCATTTGTTTATGGACAGAGGAAAAGAGAGAGAAAGTAAAAAAGAAAAAAAAGTGATGGAAGACAAACAAAAATAATCGTAAATAGATCTTCAGAGTCGCTCAAAATAGTATGATAAACTTTTGAGAGTATGTGTAATGTACATACAAATATTAGGTTCTATGTACATTAGACTGTGACAAAATCCAGTCACAATGGATTTTTGAACAAAGGACAGCATTCTCTCTGTATTTGGATCAGTACAAGATAATGTAGATAAATATAATTTCCAATGTGTTAATATTGACAGAGCGCGTTCGGGTTAAAGATTCTGACAGTGTGAGATATGTTGTATGTCAACATAAAAACAATCTAGAATAATCCCAATACATTTTTTGCTTCATAATTACAGACAGGCCAATATTATATGGACTTATTTGAGTCAATTGTTGGCTTTGTATTCAAATTTAAGATTACCAAAGAATTTTAACTAGAGTATAAAACCTTTTTTTGATCTTTGCGATGCATCCAAGGGGTGAATAAAAATAATTTGTTGATATAAATGGACGGTAATCCGTCGTTAAAGACTCAAATAATCCACACTCAATTAAAAGAAATAAAAATCATTCAATGTTTTTTTGGGGTTGACAGGCCACATATGAAGACGAAATTAAGAATATTTGAAACATTTATATTTCCTTTAATTGTCGACGCATTATTCTGAAACTGAATAATTGTTATCTTTTTACAAGACAAAATTAGACAAGTAATGAGTTTATTATAGCAGATGCAGATACAATGTGTCGTGAACGAACTTTCCCAAGCTCATCTTCACCAAGATTCTCAAAAAGTACAAGTAGTAAGACAATGACACTTTATATATTCATTTAAATTTATATAACCATTTAAATCTCAAAGTGGCCACCATTTGCAATGCCACTAGGAATGAAGGCCTTGCAGGTCTTCTTTACGTATTCCTCCGACGTGTCGGTCCACTCCTTCTCAACCGGCAGCATTTAGGGTATCCACATTCAAGGTGAGGTGATGCATACCTTCCTCTCGATGGCACCCCATATCCCATAGTCAAGAAGGTTAAGAACGGAGGCTACATTGACAAGGGCCATAAATACGCCAATATATCTTCACACCACTTTTGAGCTTTTTTGGGCTTGGTGGCGGGGGCAGAGTCTTGTTTGAAAAAATAATTGACCGTTGTGGTAGTTGGCCTTCAATCAGGGAAAGAACACTGTCTCTCAATGCTCTTGTTGTCTCCTTCAGCTTTTGAATCTGGCTTATGAGACCCTTGGAAGAGGGGACGATGCAGAAGATATCGTCATATCTCATTCCCGCGTTAAAGAGCGAACACACGATTTCTTTAAGTGCCCATCCTTGGTCTGATAAACAATTGTTTGTTTTTATTGCTATACCAGTAACTATTAAGGGGAAAACAGGTAACTTATTTTGTAATTCAATGAAACCTTTCCAAAGTGTCATGTAAGATTCGCTGGGACGCAGGGGTGGGAGTTATAATAGCCAATAGAATAGACATTCTTCAAATTTTCTAGGGTACCATGTTGATTTTTTGTTTCTTTGTTGGGATATCTGCATATTTTCTACAAATATAAAAATATACGCTACAAAGTAATAAAAGCATAACGCCCAACTCATAACATCATATTTGAGACCGTACAAGCAGCTACAAATGCCCCATTTCTACACAAAAATTCATCTTTTTCAAATTAAAATGACATCTCCCACCACCAAAATGGGTTCAAAGGTCTCAAACTTTGCCATAATCCGTTTTTTTTTCATTGTCCCCATCAGATATGGTCTTTGTGCAAGGGCAGGGTTAACCCAAAAACGGTACAGTCTAATATACATTAATATACGAGTGTTTAGTTTACACTACAGAGAGTAAGTAGATATTTTAAGAGCTTTAGCAGTAGAGAAGAAATGTTTGATAGATAGCATCACGTAGGTGATTTATACTTTTTTAATTTTGGGTGCACGTACATATATCAAGTTATATAAAAAGCCTCACTTTTAATGATAGGCGCTAAAAACAGCGTGAGACTTTTTATAACATATTATAAAACACCAAGACAAAAAGGAACAATCTTAGGTTAAATAATTCTCTATTTAAAATATGTTAGCCACAAATCAGAGGATTTGAAATGTTGTGCAGCTTTCTTTTTGCAAATTAAAAACATTTATTTTAAAGTATTCTTTCATTTGCTACACATATTTTTAAAATATGTATTTTAACGCCAAAAAATGATATTTTTTAAGAATAAAAATCATTTTATTCATTTAAATTAACACATTGTCTTATAGTATAGGACCTCCTTATCACAGAGGCAGGAGAAAGTCCCTATACTGCATGTCCAAAGTTAATAACCTTTCTTAAAAAAATGTCCTACATAATACATCTTGAAAAAACGTCCCCTTTAGTGGAACTGACCGAACTTTGACCTAATTAGTTCGGTCTAACAAATGTTATAATAGTCTTTAGACTGATCTACTGAGTGTGGGTTCTATTTTATCCCTGTTATTTTTTATTACGAAATTTCATTATATAACTAAACGACAGCTGAAACAAAAATAAACTAGATTTTGTTTTTATTCCATTACTTTAAATGTAAAAAGGCTGAAAAGACCGTTGGCATCTCCATCTGGACTTCCTACAACATAAATAAGTACATTACCGCTCCTTACAGCCAAGAAGAACCAAAACCTCTACTGCAACAATATGGCTGACTTCTGGCCTGCCTCCGTGTGGCACTCCTCCCACACTGACCTCTACCCCTTCCACAAAAAAGTGTCTTTGCGAAGAATGTCTGGTCCAAATTTGGATTCGCTCTGAGTTACCATGATGACAGCATGGCACGCCATGATCACGACTTTCATCGTCAAGAGCTACTAATCTGTTCTACGGCGTTTCGATGCTGTTGTTGCATGTGTAGGATGACGACATATTGAATAAAAAATATAGTTCAATATAGTATTTAAACATATCAAAAATTGGTTTCGACTTGTATTGTCTAATTTCCATAAAATTAACGCTCGTCTTGATTTGATCATGCTACTCCATATTTCGGGTCGCACTCTGTAGTATTTTGTTTTCATTCAATTAATGGGGTAAATTTATGGAAGTCGAGTAGTTAGTTTGAGTATTTCAATACATCCTTAGAACCCCTTCGTGGACGAAAAAAAAAGTGTAGCATTGACTACTAAATTTGGTAAAATACTGATCACGTGGTCTTTGTTTTGCCACTTCAAATATGGCTTTGAGTTCACCGATGTAGCAAAAAGACGTTTTTGCTCTTTTTTTATCTTATTGGATTTTTTAATTATCTGTTTGTAATTATAACACAAATGTGCAAAAAAAAAGAAAAAAAAGCAAGTAACGGGTTTTTCCTCTCAATAGTTAACTGACTTATTTAATGGACATTTAATGGTTTATTAGCTATAAATATTTGTGTAGTCATAAAAAAGATTTTTTTTAAATACGCAAATATAATTTATTATTATTTTTTTATTTTAACTAAAAAAGCAAATTAATATTTAAAAAAATATCATTTTGCTATCAGGGGCGTCGGCAGGTTTCTATTTGGGGGGGCTTGGTTTTTGGAATTTTTTGAAAAAAAAAAAAAAAATTACTTAACTGGGTTTGCTATTTTTTTCATAACTTGGAAAATCAATAAATAGTTCAATAAAAGTATTAAAATAAAAACCTAATTGCAAATAAAATACTATTTTCCTGATGTCGATTCCAGAAAAAAAAATCCGATTCTCCGATTCCGATTAATCGTCCCATGGCCGTAGATTTATACATGGGTATATTATACATATATGGGTAATTCAAAAACATAGCCTCTCAAATCTCCCAAACCCACTCTAAATGTTTTTTGCTATAGTGACATATTAATTGAATCTTGTACTGATAAGATGTTTGAGATATTTAAGGTAAAAAAATATGGCAAAGGTCAACTATATTTTATATTAAATACCTAAAAAGAAATTAAGTTGCATAGTTGAATAGCAATCAAATGATGTATTATTTATAATGGTCCTTATTTAGGACTGAAGAATGTAGCCCCGTCCAGTTCAGCCTCGGTACGGTCCAGATCAGTCTCGGTCCGGTCCTGGTAAGTCATGGACATCAGTCTTAAAATTTGTAAAGTTGGATCTTTGATGATGTCATTCAATTTTATTTCTTTTTGTTTTAATCCGTTCTAGTACTCAGAGTCCAAAGGACCTCTCTTAAGATTTGACTGAACCGAATAAATAATGACTCAATCAACACTAATAGTCTGCATCGATCCGTTAAGTGATTTAAGAACTGCAAGAGTCTACATATTGATTTTTGATCTAATTCATCATGAGAAGAAGCTCAGAAATCAGAGCTGGATTGAGTTACAGATCTGCAATTTCATTATTATTTCTCAATAATAGGATATTTGACATAGCAAATATTATTCCAATCGGATGAAAAAATGTAATTGAGTGTTAATTTTCCATAAATCATCTGCAGATTGGATTTTATTCTTCACAATTTGTTACAATTAAGTAACTGATCAATTGACCGCTAACCAATGAATCCAAATCTACTGTATTTCCTTAAAACAAGTTATATACAAATCGATAAATGTATACTGCCTATAGCAAAGGTCGTTAAAAGATTAACGACTGCAAAGTTACAAAAAATATATACAAACATGATACATGGATCCACATATGGAAGCCGTGTGATCTCATTAGAAATTGAGGAAGTAAACACATATTTTATTTTCATGTTTATTGACCGCAATGAAATAAACGATCTTGCAAACTGATTCTACATATAATAACTGTAGTCCTGCTTCATAATGCATCGTTTAAATGCATGTTTATTGTGCAGAGCATAATAATTAATTAAAATCAATTAAGTCAAGAGAAACGAGATTGATGTATACTGCTTATATTATATCCTATGTAATAGGGATAGGCCAGGGTAATATCCCTAACCCATTAGTCATGGCTCATCAGTAACTTAGTTGCATTAGTATGTAGTTACGAAGGTTCTTTGTAATTAAGGTCATATACCTAGTTACAAATTACTGGAGGGTATTTAAATACCCGATTCTATAGGAGTCTGACGTTTATTTTCTCGTATCTACTCGTTCTCATAACATAAATCCCTGGTCAGGGGCGGCGTCTGCAGGATTATATACATATTTTTTTTATCTTTATTTTTTTACTTACGAAAAAAAAAATCCTAGTACGAAAAAAAAACCTTTATTTGGGGAGGGGGATGTAAGCAAGACAATTCTTACGCCCCACCAATCTCCCCCTCCCCTCTCTCCTGATAAATAATAATCAATAGTTTAAAAAAATGATGGAAAACGAGTAGAAGAGTTTTTGTAGACAATGAGCTGTTAGCATCATTGATGAAAATATTTGAAAATGGAAGAGGGCACAGCTTTTTGTAGTTGCTGCCTGTATATATGTTTTTTTTAATCTTCCAAAGCTGTTATCATTTAATATTGAAGAGATAATATAAAAGTATAAAGTATCCATATTACGTGAAAGACGAAAAGCAATACTGAGGATTTGTTGGAAAGATATAAGCGTAAGTCCTTTTTAGACTCGGAGAATAATTGAAGATTGACAACGGAGTTGTTCCTGGGGATATTATTGCTAGATACAGAGTAGGATTTGTGTTTATTTATGTAACTTCATAGAACGGCATAACAGCTAAGCTTCTCGCCACTCGAATAATGCGGATAATATTATCCCTGTCAGAAGATATATTGTCTTTCAAAGTTGCCAACATATCCTTTTTATTTATTTACTATACCAAGACAATTTTCACATTACTAATTATAAGTATAAGTCCTTGTTGAACTAAAATTATAATTGAGGATCGAAAACGGAGTAACTCCTTCATATGTCCTTGCTGGATACGGAGTAGGGTTTATCTTAATTTCCTTCTTCTCAAAGCTGCTCGCAGCTAATTTAATCAAAAAAAGGACAGCTAATCTGCTCTTCTTCCAAACATTCTTCAAATTGATATTTTAAGGTGTATTTTTTTATTTGTTTTTTTTTTTAGCAAACGTCATATTTTATTATTTCCAACTAATTTTATCATCACTCTTTAACTCTGGAGGTCAAAAAAATTAAGTTTAAAGTGGGTATACTCTTCAATGACTGAGACTAAGATGGATTTTTGTTTGAGGGTCTCCTTGTTACTTCCCTACCACTCATAGCTGCTTGTATCTAATCATCATTGAAAACGTCATGACAGCCAACCTGCTCTTCCACCCAAACATACATTCAAATTGTCGGGAACACCAACATGCTAATCAGCTTTTCAAACGTTGATTGATTGAATTATGATTAGGTGTTGTTAAGCTGTGAACTATTCCAAATTATTTTAATTCCATATTTGGGAAGAATTGTCTAGCTATTAAATGATTTTGGGCCTTTTTATTTTTCTTTTCGTATATAAGGCTGTGTGATATAATAAAAGTAACGACGTGTACAATTTCATTCTTCTTTTTGTGGGACACCGATAAGGAATCATGTTTACAACCTGTAGTTTTAATCAAGAACTCTTCTGGAAAAATGCAGCTTGTATTTTATTGCACAGTTTTTCATGCCACTCCTTTTGTCATTCATGCATAAAATGTAATATCATCATTACATCCGTAATGGAGAGACTGAAAAAGAGCGATATTTCCGTTCGAACGGAAATTAAGAAAACACAAAATATTACGAGACTGTCGTTCTGTTTAACTTAAACAGATATTTTTTGTAAATAGCTTCTACAGTGTGTTCCAGCGAATCGTTAATGAAACTTTGGAGCGGTTTGATTGACTTATTAAATATTTCCCTATTTTCCCCCATAATATTAATTGGTAAAGCAATAAAAAAATAAAATAATTATTTTGAAATAAATTTATTCATCCGACAAACGACAACAAAGATAGAGGCCAAAGGAAAGCGTGTGTCAGCTGTCAACGCTTCTTAACACAAGAATGAGTTATGATGAGATCTTCCGCATCATCCTCTGTTCTATAGCTTTCCTTGCCAAGATTAAATCACTGAAGAGCCTGGAAAGGCCACAATGGCAAAAAACTGAAAAATGGTGTGAATACAACTGGGCAAATTTCTGGGGCTGGTTAATGTGGTCACCATTCTCACCAGACTGCAATCCTCTCAACAATAGGATCTCGAGTACCATCGAGAGGAAGGTCTATGCCACCTTCCATGTATATGTGCATGCTTTAAAGGCTACCGGTGAGAGGGAGTGAGGTGACTTGTCGGAGGAATACGTTAATAATACCTACACGGCCTTCATGCCTAGGATCGAGGTCATGAGGTCAGAGATTGAATTATTTATATAAAATAAAATAAACATGGTGGAGACCTGATTGGTCACTCAGAGATTGAATTATTTATATAAAATAAAATAAACAAATATAATCTCAAATGTATTACTACAGTAAAATAGAGCTTTTTTTTGTCGGCCATTTTAAAGGCCTAAACAAATCAGTTTAATAACGCTAAAAGTTCTTTTTTTTATATTAATGAAGGGGGAAATTAATTATTAATTAAACCTTTACAAACTATAAAAAACATATCCCTCCATTACCTAGATATCATTATTTATCTAATCTTAAAATGTATTAAAAATATGTTTTTACATCGTTTTTCAATTCTCATTTCCATATTGTAGATGAAAAATAGCTATTGCAATGGAAATAATAAGATATTTTCTCTAATTCCCTTCTTTTCTCATTTCTAATTGATCCAAAAAAAAAAAAAATCATAATTAAATGAATGAAACATTTTTAGGGGTTTTTAAAGAAATGAAAAAAAATCACCAAATCAAAGATAAAAAAATGGTTTAGGACATAGTCCTAAAAGAATAAAGAGACCGTTTACCAGAGTTGTGTCGGTTTTTCTTTATTCAGTTCCAGTCTTAGGACGATCGATCCTTGGGATTGGTCCATGGAATTTTTCTTAAAAATTCCAAAGATTTATTTAGCACATATCTTGCAAAAAATATTCATGTTTATGTTATTATGCAATATCAATATATATTAAATAATGGAAGAATTGTCAAGGTATATCATTATATATCTGGATATAAAGCATATTATACCTCTAACGTCAGGTAAAGGAAAGAAGGGTTAACTTTTTATTAAACCGTCAGAGTCAATCAGATTTATCTTGTAGAAATTGTTCATTATAATGAAGGAAAAATAAACAAATGTGACGTCATAGTATACCCCTTTGTCATGTGATAATTTTCTTCATTATACACGAATCTTCTCCCCTGTATGTATTTTTTTCTCCACGGATCCAACCCTACCTTCTAGTGCAGTATTTATCAACTTTTACGTCACCGCTGAGACCCAAGGTATAATTTTTTAGAGGGGGTAGTGGCTAATTTTGTCCAAATATACGGGTTTATGATTTTTTAAAACATTTTTTATGATCTTTTTTGTGTGAAAAACATTTCTAGAGAATTTTTGATGACTTTTTTCCAAAAGGATTTTCTACCCTCTGGAACGGGGAGCATCAAAATAACCAATTAAGCCTCCGTTACTGTATATTCAGTTTGGTCGCAATGGTGTACATGAATATATTCGTACACCTTATACACTTATACTCCTGGTGCATGCATCTAGAATTTAATTTAATTATATTATACACAGATATGCTGTTCTTAAAAGAATCCCTAATTATTGCTAAAGACTCGAGTGTATCTCACTTCCACTTAAGTTTCTTTCATCCATATTTTATAACGTAATAGTATTCTACTAAAACTCCAACATTGTGACTACATTCTAAATTATTGTGATTAACAAACGTTAATTTCTAAATATTACACGTGACTACTGAGTGTATAATATTAACATAAATGTTAAATAAATATAATAATAAATTAAATTTCTTTCATTAATAAAAAAAAATGACATTAAAAAGTGTCAATCATAAATAATAAAAAAATATGCATTTCAACCCACAAAGAAAAATCCTTGTCACAGCCGTGGTTCCTCCTAGAGTTTGGAGAGTCCCGGATTGGATATAGTTCTGGATACTGTCAGTACATGGGGGGTTGCTAACTTTCATCATTTTGTGGGACGGTGGACGGGGGGTGATTATCCCTAAAAATTATCAACACTCTTATATAATTAGATTTATTTAATATATGTATAGATGATGTTGTTGTTGTTGTTTTTGGAGGGGGGGGCTTCGGTAACTTTTTTTTTTTTTTTTTGGGGGCTAACGAAGCCACTGGTCAGTAACATATTAAAGATGGCATAAAGAGTCTGCAATTTTGAATATAGTTTTTTTTTTGTCAATACAGGAACGTCGCTAGGATTGGTCGATTTTACCAAAAATTGTATAATTTTTACTAGGAGTTAAAAACTTTTCCAATTTGTGTTTAAATTTTTAAAGAATACTCATTTTTCAACAACTTAATGAAATGACCTTTTGTTAAAGAAAATACATGTTTCTTAGAATTACGGCAAATAATCGTGCCCAATTTTCCATTAGGATATAGGTCGTCTATACGGTTCCAGTGCCATGCTAAAAATTGCTTGTGAGTCTGCAATTTTCAATGTTGTACTTTCTCAATCCAGGGTTGTCGGTAGGATTTATTTTAAGAGATTTTTAACAAATTAAAATTTTTTCCAATATATATTGAAATTTTTTTACGATTATTTTTTTTTAGAAAATACTCTATTTTTTAAGGAAAAGACATGTTTCTTAGAATGAATATTTTTTTAAATCCTAGTCACAAGAGATATTTGTCTGGACTGTACATGTACCATACTAAAAATGGTATGAGGGGTTTGTACTTTTGAATATAGTACTTTCTCAATCCAGGGTCGTAGCAAGAATTGGAACATTTCGACACTTTTTAACAACATCATTTTTAGAATTCACGTACTTGATCCGTCCTAAGATATAGATCTGAACAATGGCAGTACCAAGCTAAAAATATCACGAGGGGTCTACACTTTTAAACTTACTATAATTTATTAAAAATTAATTAACAATTTGTGTTGATTTTTTTTTTTTTTTGGGGGGAGGTTTACCTTTTTCTAGTTTTTAGATCCTAACTTTAATTATATGTTGTATAAATTTATTCAACAACCTTTGCATAACTTTTTTTATAAGAAAATACATATTTCTGAATAACCAAACATTTTATACATCAAATTTTTACGACGCCTCAAAAAAGACGTTAGTATAATATTTATATCTCTATAAAAGCTTTACCCCGTATAAACCGAACACCCTACTGTACAGTACACACATTTATTGTCCAATAAAAATATAAACACATTCTTTCCCTTCCTAAGAAAATATGTCTAAAATAATTAAACGAATGCCACCACAACTCTTCAAGTTTGCATAGTAATATAATAATTTTTTTCTTTACTCACTTATTGTAAGTATTGTATAAACAGATAAAAAATATTACTTAGCAAGGAAATAGTGAATTTTAAGTGAAAGAGAAATCCGTATGAAAATAAATAAATGTGGCCCACCAATACAAGCACAAACTAGAACGATTTCTCAAAAATGAGTTGGTTTACATTAATTACAAATTGATATATGTTAAATTGAAAGGCCATATTGGGCCCAAACTAAGTATTACAAATCAAATGAATGTTCTGAACTATATTTAACAGTCTTGCCTATATCTATTCATCCCAGATATTTCAATGTAAACCCTATAATTGACCTATATATATCTGAGAAATATTTCATTTAAAGTAGGAAAAATTCATCGTCCCCATAAAAATTGATAGATGTTATGTATTTGAAAGGGCACATCGGTCCCAAATTAAGTAACACAAAACAAACAAAGTTTTTAAACTATATTCAAGATTATCTGGCATTAAGAAATCCCAGTCATTCCAGAAATTTAAATGCAAAGCCCAAGATTAAATTATTATAAAAATGATAGATTTAATGTATTTGAAAGACCGTATCGGAGACAAAACAGGTCTTATAAATCAAATTAAACCTCTGCCCTATATTTAAAATTCTTGTATATATCAATTCATGCCATAAATTTGAGAACTAAGCTTTTAATTTACCCATTTAAGTCTATAAAGGATTGGGTTGTATTTTCATAATCTTCATACATATGTGTTGGTTTGTTATTTGAAGTTTATAGCACTTTTTTTTTATAAATTCATTATAATCAGTGTTGGGCGTAACGCGTTACAAAAGCAACGCGTTACTCTAATAAATTACATGAGGCAGTAACGGAGTAATATAATGTGCTACTAAATATATTACGGTAATATTATTACAGTTACTGAGTCTGGTAACGCGCGTTACAATCCGAGCTGTCTCACAGGCGAGGTGTTTTCGAAAAAATAACACAGATACAACAGTCGTCAATAAAGAGGAGAAAAAGACGGTTTTAAATCAACACAAGAAGAAGACAATTTGGTTTGGAGATTTCAAGATGGCAAAAACGAAGGATGATTCAACATTTTCTAAGTGGTTATACTCGCAATATTTTCAATATTATGTGCTGTTGGGAAGCCTGGTAATATGTAAGTAACTTATTACTCTACACAGAAGGTAATATTGTAAAGAAACGTATTACTTTCAAATGCAAGTAACTAGTAATATGAAATATATTACATTTTGGAAATAACTGGCCCAACACTGATAATAATACATTTAATATAATATACAGGCACGGTATTAAAATACATATAAGAATAACCTAACGCTCGCCCGCATCGAAGAGGTCTAAAGTAAAATAAAAGGAAATAGCATTGACCATTATCAATGTTATTTCCCGCTCTCTTCTTGGCCCTTTGCTAATATTTGATACACAGCAAATATGGAGGGATTATGAAAAACAACTGCATTTGAAACTACTCAAATCCCTTATGATGAGGTTTTGATAATGATTGAATGTTTAAGGGAATAATATGCGAATATCCCTTAATAATATGAAGCAAATTAATTTTACTCATAGCTTTAAAAAAAAACATCTTTAAATCAAAGAAATATATATTTACCTCAAGCTCTCACTCAGAGAGTCTTTGGAGTTCATAACATACTTCACAAAAAAGGAGCCTTCAAACATGTTGTGTACAATCACATTTAGATAAATATTCTCTAAGGAGTAGTAAACTGATATCTCCTTTTGGTATAATGAGCTTTCGACTGTAGTAAGATGGTTAGGAAACTTCAATTATGAATAGAAAGAAAGCAATAGCAATCGTATGGACCTTTTTTTATTTGAACAAAAAATTGTAGATAGAAGGCCTTAATGCAAGAGAGAGCGCCATTTATAATACTCCTTCTTCTCTTTCTCTCTTTTTTCTTGATGAAAGAACTCTTGCTTCTTCTTTTGTTCATAAACAGAGCATCTTGCGGAAAAAACTGCATTTTTTAAAAGGCACACCAAAATAAGTGAAAGGGGAAGGGGGAAAGTTGAGATTCTATGAACTTCAGTTAAATCCATTCATTTATACACTAAATATGACTGTATACAAACTGCAATAATAACAGCTGATAAAATAAAAATAAAACATTATTCAGGATGCTTTCAAAACAACAAACCCCGCTCACGAAAAAATGCTTAGGATGTACATACAAACTTTGCCTTATTAATATGTAAAGTTTATCTGGATTTTTACACTCCCGGGTATTTATAATAACAACAACCCCACCTTCCTTCAATCTAAAATGATGCTCCATTAAGGATATAAGGACATTCCATTATGTACCCATGATATACAATTTGACTGAATTTTTTCAAAATAATCTTGTAGTTTGTCACGAAAGAGTAACTGATTCAACTGAACAGTCATCTATCGAGTAAAAATAAGATGTATGTAATCCATACCGTTAATTTTTTTAAAGAGCGAAGTATATTAAGATAAACAAAAATGAATTTGACTTTAAATGAGGATTAACAACGAGCGTTTTTAGGTAAAACAGCAAGGGGAAAAAATTGAAAAATCCATAGTTATTTTCAAAAAAATTAAAAAATCCATAGTTATTTTCAAAAAATTGAAAAATCCATAGTTATTTTCAAAAAAATTGCAATTTTTTGAAATAAATTTCGAAAACAAAATTTTAGATATTAAATTTTTCAGATATTTTTTTTCCAAAATCCATAGCTATTCACAGACAATTAAATTTTTTGGAATAAAAATGGATTAATTAAATTTTTAATATTATTTTTATTTATATTAAATTTTTTTAGTAAAAATATAAAATCCTTAATTTGGGGAGGGGGTTATAGCCCCTCCAGCCCTCCCCCTGTCGATGACCCTGCGAGTAGCTAAGAGAGAAAGTAAATAAATATAAACCCCACTCATAATCTAACAAAGATATACAGAGAAGTCAATTCTACTCAGAGTCCAAGAAACACGGACACTTAGAGCTCTGCAAAAAATCATCAGTGTTACTCTTTGTCTTTTACGGACTAGTGATTATTTTATTCTTATTGTTCTCTCTCCAGGAATAAAAGAATACTTATAACAGCTTGTGAAAACAAATGACAAAAATCCGCCCCCTCTCCGTTATCCTATTTTTTTCATCTATAAATATGCCCATGATGAAGGCAGTAACTTGAGAAGTATTATACAATAACCTTTCACAAGAAAGGAAAACAAAACATACTTGTCGATATTGTAATGTACTTACTAGGGTTGAGATAGGTCTGAAAATTCTAGACCGGTCTTAGAACGATATGATTTTTTAGTAGACGGAACTATTTCGGTCTGGATCGATCCCATTTAAAATTCAGTATCTACTTGTTTTATTGTTGAATATTGAGAATATTAAATGTGTGTTCCAAAATTGTAGGAATCGACCTATCATGACGTCATATGAAGTTAAATGTGTTACATACGTCATACTTTACAATTCAAGAATCCGTGTAGGAAAGAAAATCCGTCCTTCGATTGAGACCGAAAAAAGTCCGTTTGTATCACGGCGTTGCCCTGTTAACGCAAAAATACAGATAGTATTTTATTAACAGCTGTATATATTTCTACTTCTTTTCTCCTTATCAATGTTCTGAACGTTGATTGGTTGAATTAGAATGAGCCCTTGTTAAGCTGTGAATAATTCCCAACAATTATGTAATAATAATTCGCATAATTGCGAAGAATTGTCCAAGTACTAACTGATTTTATAACATTTTTTATAGTTCTTTTCGAAAGAGAGGTTGCGTGATACAATAAAGGTAAAGACGTTACATATTGAGACAGAAGAAATCGATCCCTATTTTAAAAGAAATTAAACTTCGGTCTACGGTCTAAGATCCTAGGCTGAACATAAATATCGGATCAACCTGGCCTAAAAGACTTAAGACCGAACCCGTAAAAAAAATCGATCTTGGACCGAGTCTCAACACTACTATACATGTATTTATATATTTCTGAAATGAGAGGTTGAGTGGAACTCATTGTTTTTCAATATTTTCCGAAAGAATATTAAAAAGAGAAAAAGGACCGATAACTTACGAGTATAAAAATATGAAATATGAACGACAATAATTTATTGGATGTTTATTCTCTGACTTATATATATTATGTAAATTGACTCCATCAGCTCACGTATTCCAGATATTATATTGTATTACTTAAATAAAAAAACACGTAACACAGTTTTGTATTTAGTTTCAATAGGGAAGACCGGCAAAGTTGTGGCATCCTTTTTATTTTTTGGCTCAATTTTTGTATCTGCCAGGTGACTTGGACACGCCAAATTTAAGCACAACATACTTTCATATATGGACTATTGTTTAAATATATTTTAAGGTTATAAAACTCTATAGGAACTGTTAGATGTACAAAAATAGCCACATAGGCGCCCTCTATCCAATTAAAACCTGACATGATCTCAAATTTTAAACACTAGGTACGGCATTACTTTTATTGTATCACGCAACCTTTCCAACAAAAAGAAACAGAATAAAAGCCTGAAATCATCTTGTAGTTAGCCAAATCAGTGAATCATACCAAATGTAATTTATATTTTATGTACTCCCAGACTATCACTTCGCCATTTTTAAAATGAATTACATATTATTAAAATCTATATAGTATTTTATTCGAAATTGTATAATAATATTGCTTAGTAATATTTTATTAAAATGGCAGCTATAAATTTGTATTTGTGTATGAATGCCAAATTTCTTCATAGAAATAATAAAATGGCCGATATATTTACATATTATGTAAAAGACGAGGGATCAATAAGAAATTGTATTCATGTCCTTTTGGAAACGGATCAGAGGGTGAGTAAAATTATTAATTTGTTTATTTATCAAAAAGAATAAAATAGGAAATAATAATGATGTATCATGTGAGAGGAGGGAATCGACAGCTGATAACAAGTATTTTTGTGTTAGCGAAGTAACGCCGTGTAGGAGGAAGTCAAATTTCAGTCAAAAATTCGTACTACTCCGTGGCATCAGTTTTCCTGTGGTATGTTTTCAATCATAATTATCCTTTAAAATTCTATTGAGTTTTGCGGATATACTGCCACCCTGTTTCAGCTGTTTAGTCGTGACGGACGTTAAACAGTCCCTATACTTAATCATCAAATTGCTTTTGAAAGTGACACCTCAAATTTTACAACTGTTCACGTAGCACTGTAAAAATATTGTATTTGAGTTTTCCATTTAAAAAAAATACTACTTTAACCCCTCAAAAACTGTTTTTATCCAATATCTCGAAGAAAAGTTGACAAAAATTATCAATTTCTTCCACAATAATCTAAAATATATATGTCTTACTACTGTGAAGTAAATACCGATAGCTTTTACTTAATATGCAAGGAAAAGGGACCGTTGCAGCCATGGATAAGTATTGATATGCTGATATCACATAAGTTTACGTGAGCAGTTGTTGGGAACTTTATAAATACATATAGGTATAAATTAGATCTTTATTTATAGTCTCTAGACTCAATAGTACTTATTTGCCTATAAAATATATTATCAAAAACTTTGTATGTTGGAGTAGGAGTCGGGCATTATATTTACTGAATCCGCATCCCTGCTAACAACCAACTGATTTAGGGTCTCTTACTTTATGAAACGTTGTGTAATACAATAGAGGTAACGTTGTGATATAAAATGTATTTATTTATTTTTTAAAGGGAGGGAAACATAAATATAGCATAAATTCCCCAACAGCTGTCGTGAACGTTTATGATAACTAGACTTGAGTCTCGGTCCAAGACCAATTTATTTTTTCTCTTCCGTCTAAATGATTTTTCTACAATTTTTTATAAATTATTTCGGTCCAGACCGCGTTCTCAAAACGTAAATTGAAATTAAATCGATTTGTAATCGTAGACCAATTTTTTTCTGTTTCGATCAATGGAATAATCCCCCCCCCCTGATTTTTGAGTTGTAAAAAGATATTTTATACAACACATTTAACTACATATGACGTTACTCTATGTCGATGTTCATTATTTTGAAACATAGATGACATCAACATTTAATCTATGTAATTTTAAATGAGACAATCCTGATCAGTTTATATGTAAGAAAGATCCAAATTAAATGTTTCGTTGCGACCAATCTAAACCTATTTTTTCTTTGAGTCCAATTCAGATCGACCTTCATTTAAGGACCGAATTAATTTAGTCAACTAAAAATCATAACTGTCACAGACCGCCCTAGGATTTTTAGATCAAATCCCAACACTAGTGTGATATCAACCTTCCCAAAAAAATCTTGCTATTTGGTCAGAACCAGCGGCGACACTAGCCACTTTTAAATAAATTATCATATATTAGATCAAGTAAAAAGTTCTAAGCGTTTTTCGATTGATGTCTTTAGTGAGCTATATTTCCCAATGAATATATTTCATTTAAAAAAAGCTTAGTGTATGCTTAAAGGTTTTAGTTGGATCGGCATGTGAGCACTTATCACATTGCCAAGGAACTGAAAATTAGCCAAAAAACCGTTTGGAACCATCTAAATTGGATAATCCTCGCTATGTTAATTTTATTGACAAAATAAAGCGGGGAAAAAGCAAATAACTTTACTTTATCAATTATATTTATATGTCGCCTCTTTCAATATATATACATATGTATCTTCTCCCTCTGTATCTTTCTACATCCCTCTCTCTCTATCTTTTTTCTTCTGCCTTCATTCTTTGTATCTATTCCCTTCTATTCATCCTTGCGACGTGGGCACGCTCTGCTAGTATATATACATATAAAATAAACCTATTTATATAAGTAATTACATAACGATGTATATAATTTTTCGGCCTAAACTGAATATTGAAAGCTAGCCAACCCCTTGGTTGGAAACATCCCATCTTGCTAATGTCCTTGGTCTACCCTAAAACTCCCCTACCTTACTATGCAAGTACTTGCATATATTTCATCTCCGAGATGAAGAAGGTAAATGCAATTAATTATTATTCAATGGATAGGTATTAGGTGAACCTACATATGTACATATTCAAGTGTTAAAAGATTTCTAGAACGAGTACGAGTATTTAAACTTAATGAGTGTGTATTAGCAATAATAAAATTAATGCGGATGAAGCAAGTTTACTCCATTCGTAAAATGATACCTTTTCATTTCACTTACAATAATACCTAAAAATAACACTAGGTCGGTTTAATTAATATGTATATACATTTATATTTAACAGCATAACATAATTAATATAAAATTCGTCAGCTCATTCCAGGAGAAAGTGCATAAAAAGATCTTGCAAATCGTTGGTGCGTCAACATAAAAACAATCTTGAACAAAAATTAAGACAAGCATTAAGTCCCAATATATTTTTTAAATTCATATTTTGTTCAAGATTGTTTTTTTTTTGTAAATCTTTTTTTTGGGGGAATGTTTAGTTATTGGAACAAAAATTAAGTTTTGTCAACAACGTTCAAAATTTTAACTGTAACATATTTCAAATACGTTTATCGTTTCATCTAAAAAAAGTTATTTGTCATTTATAAACAAAAACAAAAAAAAACATTATGTAAAAAAAAAAATAATACTAATCACACTTCTGATGACGACACCATTTGCTAACCACAACTTAATGGAATTTTTATATTTGTTGCAACAAAAAATGACGACTTGTCCAAAACATTGTAAAAAATGTTAATATCTTATTAATAAAATTTCTCTTGTAAAATTCTCACTGAGAAAAAATTTAAACTCTTTAATTTTTTTCATTTCTAAAAAAATGTTCTTTAGAATTTGTATTAAAAAAATCATAGACATATTTAAGACCATTATAGCTGTTCCAAATCGTCAGACAAAACTAGAAAATTTACGATATTTGATTTTTTTAATAATTTAACATCATAATCTAAGACATACAGTAATTCCCAACCGAGGCTACCAGATTATTAAAAAAAAATTTAAAAAAAAAACCATTTCTTCTAAAGTATAAAATAGATAAAAAATCCTATACCTAAAAAATTTTCCACCTCTATAACTAACTATTTTTAAACATACATTAAGTAATTCATCGATGATCTATTGAATAGGTTAAACTTTAAATGAAACTGATCCAGATCGAACTTCTTTTAAGGGACGAATTAGTTAAGTCCACTGAACATCATAAGTCTCAGATGGATATAGGATCTCCAGACCGAAAAACCGTTTTTTCAAATTATCATACATTTTTATTTACGTAAAGTAGACAATAAATAACATTTGTAAGAATAAAATATTTTGTATCTAATTTTATACGGATTTTCAGTGAGTTGTTAATTACAGTACTAATTAAAGTATATAGTTTTTCCTTTAGCACTAGTCTTTAATCATTATTTAAGCCTTTTTTTTATAGATTTATTTGTAGAAATTTGTCCGTATTATTGTCCACCAAAATGGCACCCCAGGGATTGATTATGCAATCTGTGACGTGAGTGAGAACGTTTAATACAATTATAGAGCATATTTGAAAACGCGATCAACTAAGGGTTAATGTACTTTAGGATGTTGTCCTAAGTATTCAGTAAATGACGTAATTATGACTAATTTCTAAATTAATAGGTATGTACTTAAATACAGGGTATATCAACGAAACCCGGAGCGTTTGACCTATTTAATTTAAATTAAGATAAAACGGTCATTTTTTTATGCTTTATTTAAAAACAAAAACTGAGGAGCAGATACAATCATTGAAAATATATCTATCACAATTCATCATCTGTTGACCTCAGTAACAGCCTCAATTGGGGTACTGGAAACTAAAACCTGATCGAAATTCTTACATTCCGGGACAATGGAGTCCATCAGGGGCTTCTTAGTGGTGTGAGGGCCTCTGTTGACTACTGTTTAAAGGTAGTTCTAGATAAAATAATCCGTCGGATTCAAGTCGGGGGAACCAGGATGTCAAATATCCTTGGCCACCCAGTCGTAGCAATAATTGGAATCACTCATGTAGGATCCTTGGTCTCCACTGGGTCCTTCCTCAACGTCATATCCCTTCTTCTGTCGATGCCTATTATCTATGAGACCTTAGTTTGCTAATATCCTAATTGCTGCTGACCAAAATTATCACATGCCCGGTGCTGTACCACTGCCAATTGTAATAGGCTTGAAATCTTACGTTGTTCACTCCATGGTAGGGGTTTGACCTCTAAGTAAAACGTTTATATATATATTACACCACATAAAAAGCATTGCACAATTTCGTCATCATATATGCCAGAAAAATACGGAAATCTGGAGCACCGTATTTTGTTGCAACACCTTGAATATATTGAATAATCTTTTTAGGTGGTGTACAGTCGTCCACTTTTCACTCCTTTAGGAACAAGAAATGTACCTACAAATAATAAGGGAAGTTTTCCCCCTTATGATATTTCAAAGATCGCATGAGTTGGGGGAGGGTGATGCTAGTTGTCCACACGGAAAAAGTTGGAGATCATTAACAGCTTTAGAAAATAAAAAGTCATATTCAGATTGCAACTATAAAAAGTCGATCCGCCTTTCTAGGACAAATTTGATACACCTCTAATGATGGTACATAAAAACTCCATTAAGGAAACCTGCCTTTTTAAGAAGCAAGTATGTAAACAACTACTTGACGCTTAAAGATCAACCTTATAATTAATTGTCCTTTACGCTATAAGGAGAAAATAAATATATATGCTTATAAAGGTCGAGGAAAAAAGAAACTTTTTTTTCGGGAGGGGGGAGGTAGAATTAAGTGTTCAAAACTTAAATAAAGAACAAGGCATAAAGACATAAATAGTATGATAATTAATGGTCAGTCGGACATACATACATCAGGTACACAAAAGGGAAACTCAGAGGTAGAGACTTGAACTTTAGACTCGAGTGTGTATTTTGAAGACCAAAGCAAAGACTTTCATTGGATTAGAGATCCTTTTATTAAAATTAATTTTCTAAAAATCATTTTAATTTAGTTCACTGGATATTTTTTAAACTACTACATTTTATAGAGAAAAAAAACTCAATTCGAGTCATAATGAATTGCAAATAATTAACGATGAATAATATGCCACATATTTTTACATTACTATGGATTCATTTTCATTAGAGAATTAAAGATTCAAATCAATAATAAAGTTATGGACATTAACAAATGACTTGACTCGAAAGTAATATTTAAGATCTTGGACGACTGGTGTACTGTCCTTTTGAGGGATACAAGAAATTTGACAAACCACTACTCCAATGTTTTTAGTCTGGATTATTTGAGCTGAGTACAGTCAAAATTTCCACAAAAAATATTTCGAACTAGTTATTATTCAGTGGAATTGAGTTCTTTTTCGAGTTCGAGATATACTCGAATACAACATTACTATATATAATTTGATAAATGTTTTCATGATTCGCTTAATTCTTTATGACACACTCGGAGGGATTATGGCATGTACTAGAAGGAAAAGCTAAATAGAAATCTACGTTTTGAAGTCTCAATGACAAATGAATCTTTCATTTTTTACAACTATTATTGAAGTCAGATGACTATTAACATATCTATAAACGGAAACACTTTACAATTATCAGTATATATGTAAAATAATAAAATATTGTACAATACATATTTTATGTATAGTTTATGTATTAAATAGGCCATAATCAATTAAGTTACTTCCTATATAAAGTTCAAGCCCTATTAGTGTTGACACGATACCAACATTTCATATCGGTACTTTTCGATACTTTTTCGAATAAAAATATATTAACAAAAATGTAGTGAAGGGCAATTGGCAGGTACTTAGAGAAGATACCTTAGTTTCATGTTTTGTGTAAGGATTTGTAAGTATCTTGGCGGAGATACTAGTCCAGAAATAAGATAGTTTTTTATTTCTAAAGAAAGTTAGAATTAAATGTTTGTTTTTTTCATAAATTTTTTTCTTACAGATTTAAATATACATTTGAGTTTAAAATGGTTTTCTTCGAAAAAACCAAAAAATACTATAATGCACTTAAACAAACGTATTTAAAACGATCACAAAAATAAATTAATAACAAGTTACAAAAATATTGAAAAAACAACAATCAAACTAAGAAAAAATAACTAGAATCACAAAAAAAAAAAGAAGCCTATCTCGATATAAAATTTATAAACTTTTCAAAATTGTGAATAATCTTACACAAAATCATAAGTATTGTGCTGAGAATGAAGGATAAAACTTAATAAGATCTCCTGCAAACCTAAGTTAAGATGTTATCATTGGTAATTTTAATATTAAAAGCAGAAAAGCGAGCAGCTACAGCAATGAGAATCCCCCACTATTATAGCTAGCAGTGTTTACGTTTGGGATGAAGGCCTCTAAGTATGTTTGTGGGGACCAGGCCGGAAATAAGATAACTTTTTTTGATTGTAAAGGAAAAAGCTAAATTCTTTTTTTTTTTTTTTATAAATGACAAATTTGTTTGAGGGATAGAAAAGGGGGAAATTTGAAAGGCTACTTGATTGGTGGGTCATTTCTTTTCTTTTTTATGATCCAGTGGAGCTGCAATTGACAGTTCAAATACCAGTGTGTAAAGAACCGTTCTATATACATCAATTCCCCGGTATCCCCGACACTGGAATGTATTTAATTCTAGTGATGACGTCATGAATGGATCACGGATGATTTTGGAGGAGGCAGAACGGTGTTTTTTTGTTTATTTTTTTTCTTTTTTGACATTATATTTTTGTTTCTTTATAAGTACGAAATAATTTTCAAAGAGACAAAAAACTGTTAAAAGATATCATTTTTGGAAAGAGACAGACTAAATTTGAAGGAATAACCTTTTTGGGTTTAAATTTCCAAGATAAATTATAATTTTTTCCCACCAATATGATGGATCTGTAAAATCTTTGTTAGAAGATAAAATATTATTTTTCTGATAACTATAAAAACTCAGCAAATGTTTGAGCCAATGACTAGTGTTGTGTCGGTTCTTATTTATTCGGTACAGTCACTCATGAACTGTTCCTATCGATCCTTTGGTCATTGAGATCTCGGTTCATTGGAATTTACATAATCCAATGAAACTTCGCTAGTTCATTCATTACTATTGTGTTATTTTTTTGCAGAGATTCAAAAGAGCCGGAACAACGGGCTCGAAATAACAGCCCCCTCAATATTAGGGAGAATGATAAAAATGACAAATATGAGAATTGAGAATATACGGGTAGGACTGAAGCTTTAAAAAAAGTGGTGTACATCCCTGTTAGATTGAGTAGATTCCTGGACGAACAAATATCTCATTTCCCAGGCCAGATGTATCTTTTTATTATACTAAAGATAACGTCATTTTATCAATTCCCTTCATGCCGTCTGCAACTTTTTATTCTTTTAACTGAATTTACCTTGTTAATTGAATGCATGAAGGCTGCATAGCTAGTTATGGAGTAAAATTCCCATTCTCAGAGGACAAAAACAGTGTCGCTGTGACCAATATCTAGTATAAATAGAGATCACGTGGTCTCCGTTTCGCCACTTTGTTTATAGCTTTGGATAGGACAAGATATATTAGAGGGTGTCCCGTACTTTTGCCTTAAACTATTTTACCTCAGGACGACAAATTCCTTGAGGCAAAATGTCCACAGGTAAAATAGTGTAAGGCAAAAGTACCTAGAACCATACAGAGACCCTGCTTTCATTAAAAAAAATATCTCAGGCACGCCCAATTTCGTGACGTAATAAGTATAAATCTGACAAATATAACAGAAGGAACACTATAAATCAGATATCAAGTGCGTTTAACTTCTGATGGTCATCGAGGATAAGATATTCAACTTATTTATCTTGTTTTTGTCCAATTTGCCTGGCGCAGTTGAAATAATTATGACTGATATGCCTTGTCTTTCAATTATCTTGGACTAGCAATACATGTATAATTTATTCCAAAAATATAAAAAGAAATACCTAAATTTAACTGTATTTGTTAATCAGCAACGGAATCCTGATTTATCTCGGATCCGGTAATTTAAAAATTTATTTCCAAGGAAATAAGAAATCCTAGTACAGTAATTCCCTTCCGAGACTCTGAAGTACATCGTCTAGAACAGGGAACACGTGGCCCACGGGCTTAATCTTTAATTGTGGCGCACTAATCATTCTCACTTTGAGTAATATTTTCTGAAAAATTATCGCTCTGGTAATTATTTTTTGAGAAAAACAGGGGGAATTTTTTTTTAAGGATTTCTTTCCTTAAAAAGAAGGTCATTTTATCAAAATTATGCAGCGGGGTTTTTTTTTTTTTTTTTAATTTTTCCAAAAAAATAAAAAAAATCCAGGGTTGCCAGATTGGCTTTTTTTAAAGCATTTTGGCTATGAAAAATTAGATTTTGCATAAATTTGAAATAAATACGTATTTAATAGTTTTGTTTATTAAAGCATTTTCCATGAAATCTATTTTAATAGGTTATTTGGCCTATTAAATATTTCAAGTGGCAATGCGGCCCATTATATGAAAAAGTAGGAGATCCCTGGCCAAGGGATAAAGTTATCAAAAAATCGAAATTAGATCCTATCTAAAAAAACAACAACATATGCCTAAGGTTGATGAAAAGATTGAGAATCGCTGCCCTTTTAGACTATACTCAACAAATATCCAGGTACAAAATATGTAATAAAAAATACATGGAAAGGTGACATGGAAAGTTAAATATAAAATTAATATGTAACACACTGCCATTACATAGTTATTCTTACCCCTTTTCTTCTCTTCTCTCCTCTAGTATACTACTATTTGTTAATATAGTTTTGCAGAACAAACTCCCCTTTCAACTCCACAAGGTGTGTTGAACTACCACCAACTACTAATACGAACATTCAACTATTAAAGGAAGAGTCATTTTTGAATGGATTACTCATTTCATTAGGAATACTAATATAAATAAGAGCTCTCTCTTTTAGGTAGAACTAAAGGCAATGGATGATCATTTCTCTGACCGAACATAAAAAACAAAAGTAAATGCCATTTGAACACTTTCGAAATAAATTGGTGGTATTTATAAATCTATTATATGAAGAAATATTAAATCGATGAGAAATTCTATAAGGCATCCATCATCAAGCCCAAAACCAGTGACAAGAGGGTACATAGTGGTGTGTAGACTCGGACTGAGATCGATTTTTTTAATCTAAAACTATACAGATCTCAGACCGGTACAGGATTTTTCCAGACCGAAAACCCAACACTAAGAACATGAATGAATATTTTAAGGGAAAGAAGATTCAAAATTACATTGCCTCAAATCAAATAATGAAATTATCCTTTTAATAAAATCAGTTGCCTAGGGGTGTCATAATATATTTTAAAGTAGGGCAACATAATATAAGGGAGTGCCTAATAAATATAACTAAGATTGTTGAGACTCTTTTCAAGATATATGTCTTCAGCTCGTTCTTGAAACATTTTTCTGGACGATAGTTAGCTCCAAACTACGGTATGAATCCATGGATCGCAATTTTAAACGTAGAGCCAAATTTCCTTTTCTATAAAAAAAACAACGATTCAGACCAGAACATTTGATCGAATTAAGTAATAGTATAACAGTCTCAGAACGGTGTAGGATTTCCAGACCAAACCCCAGCATAAATCCTATCCCCTTCCCCCCCACCTGCCCCTTGCAAATGAATATTTTAAAAGAAAGAAGATTCGAAATTAGATTGGCTAAAACGAAATAAGGCAATTTTCCTTGAAATAATTTAAAATCAGTTGCCTAGGGGCGTCAAAATATATTCTGTAGGGAGTTACATAATCTGAGGGGATGTTTAATCAATCGAAAAAAGCTCGTCAATAGTGCAGATCCTCAGTCTATGACCTATATTTTTGGTTCGGTTTAAAGCTATTAAAGACTGATCTGGACGGATATTTTTTTCGGTTTGGTCTAAATATATTTTTTTACACTAATCTGTGCTGATATTTTGGTCTAGACTGCAGACTGAAACCGTGGATCAAAATTTGAATTGTACAACAAAGTGACCTTTTCTATAAAACCTGATTTTTTTTTAATCAGACTGATAAAGGCGTATTTTTTGTGCGGACCGAATTTTTCTACACGATGAGCCTATTTGAACCAAAATAGTTGAATTTGACAAAAAAATCACCAACTGGTCCATGATTTTCAAACCGAAACCTACTATTAATCTTAAATTTATTGTTCAAAAAATAAAAATACAAGATCCCCCAAACAAAAGCTTGCTTTTTTTTAATTTGTAGTGCAGGAGAGTGCTAAAATGGCCTCCCCTAGGAAAGTCATGCCACTACCCAAAATATTAATTCTCAAGCAAATAATATATTTGAAAAAATTCTTACCACCACAAGTTTTTGATGGATAAATCCCGTTTGAGAGTAAAGAACTTTTGCTTTTTCCGACTTCTTTTAGAAGAAGTCAACTCTAGACTCCGAGATCGATGCATCGTTGATTGGATAACACCGTGTGCGTAATGATTTTAGATAATATGTAAGTTACTATTCTAAAGGAAGAGGAATTGCATATATCATTATTCTGTGTGTAAGAGTGGATTTGACAGTCAAATACGTAGAATGGAAAAATTAAAAAAATAGTTATATAAGAAATAACAAAGTTTGTTTGATAAAAGGGAAAAAATCAATGCAATTTTTTTATATTTAATATATTCTAAAATAATATTTCAAAAGAAAAATCTTTAGACAATTTTTTCCTCGAGGGTTGTATAATAACTTGTACATAACTTTTACATATTAAGATTTTAACAAGAAGAAAAATTTGTGCGTCAACATAAACAGAGTCTTAAACAAAAATCAGAAAAAATCCAAATTTATTTATTTTACTTTATATTGAGTATTAATTGCTAAATTGCTGTAACTCAAAAATGACATATATTATTGTTATTGCTCATAGGTGATCCGAGAAGTCTAATATTATATGTTAATATTTAAAAACAGATAAATTCAGACAGATGATTCTTTCAGATCCATTTTTCTATAAACAAAACTTAATTTTGTCAAATTATTATTTGAGTTACGACTATGTGTCACTCACTCCACGATATATACATGAAGCCAAATATTTCCTATGCATATTTGAGTCAATTAAAGGCTAATTATTCAAATTTCTGAGAATAGTTCAGACACTCAACAATGAGAACTATGTATAGTTTAAAGCCTTCATTTGATTTATGACACTTATATATGAGAACCTATATGGCACATTTCAAAGAAAATAAACGCATTTCTCATCATTTTAATGTAACAATGAATTTTGGCTACATAAAGGGCAATTTGCAAAACACTCAACGGGTTAATATAAATTGTCGATAATTCGTAAATGAATACAAATATAATCAAGGTTTCAATTTTGAGGTTAATCATTCTAGCTTGTTTTTGTGATGATGAGTCACATATGTAAACACATATACGTGACCCATCAACACAAAAACGAACTGGATTGATTTTTTTTTTTTTTTCCTGCCAGAGGCGCTCAAAATTACACTTCAAGATTGACAAAACTATCAATCCCTTATAGAAAAAATATTGAATAGAGTATATTTACAGGGCCATATAGGAATTTAACAACGTATCATAATGAAGGCCTCAGACTATAGTTAATATTCTTAAGTATCTCAATCCCTCCAGAAATTTGTATATGAAGCCCATTATTGACCAAAATATGTGGATAACATAATGGGTCATTTATATATTGAAGTAAAGCAATCATTTGGTAATTTTGTTCAAGATTACTTTTGTGATGACTCACCGCATTTAATAAAATATTATGTTCCACAGCTCTTCCATACAGATTAATAATTGTAAGTCTCTCAATGAATTAAACTCTGTTTATATATATTTAAACTACTTTTTTAATATCAATGATGTATGTTGATTCAATCCTCTAAGTTGCGAGTATCAAAAACTGTAAGAAGCCTCTCCCACTACATATGTATGAAATAACTAAGACGCATTCAAGATATGAGAACACCACAATACAGAGATCATAATTCAACTAATCATACGACCTCTATTACTTCATGATAAACCCAGCGTTTATTCTGAAAAGAAAATATATACTAGATCCGCCTAATAAGGTGTCGCATGCCCGGAAGGGGAGAAACATTAACTACTTATTTGTGTCATCCGTATGCCTACTTTTCCGAAAAGTTATTATTAGTGTTGGATTCGAGTTCGAGTTTTTGAGTCAAGATGAGTTTGAGTAAAGACATCAGGGATATAAAATACTTTTTTTTAGATAAACAATGGACTCCCCTAGACAACCTCAAAAATAAGGCAGTCAATAAATTAATGTAGGTAAGTCATTTTAGAAAATATTAATGTGGATTAAATAAGAAATTTTTGGAAAAGGTAATGTATTTTAATGGCGTCCACAGGGAGCTTGGTTTTTGGAATCCATAGCTATTCAGAGAAAATTAAATTTTTTGAACAAAAAATGAAATTGCAAGTATATATATGTATTTTTTTTTAATTTCAAAAATCCACAGCTATTCACAAACAATTAAATTGCTTCGAAAAAAATTTCAAATATTAAATTGTTCCGAAAAAAATTTCTAATATTACATTTTTATGGGGAAAAATTTCCAAAATCCATAGCTATTCACAAAAATATAATTTCCCCGAATGAGGTAAAATAATTCTAGTACAAAACAAAAATTCTTTCATTTCAGCCCACCTTCTGTGGACGCCCCTATATCTACATGAGACGTGTCAATATAAAATCAGGCTAGAACTGTTTTCCTAAAATTGATCAGTTCTGTTCCATAAAACGGTGCTACGCACTATTGCCTTAAACTATTTTTCCTTACACTAATTCACCTTAGGACATTTCGCGGTAAAACCATTTTGCCTCATGGATATTTCGCCATAAAATATAAATAAATTAAGTATATGATTATGTTTTTAAATTTCCATACATAAATACGAGTACATATTGAAATCTCACTATGTAATGAGTTCGAACCTGATACAAAATAGTTAATAAAATTATTACAATATGCAATAAGAAAAAAAAATGCAAACAAGACAGTAATTTGAACGGAAGAAGTGATACTCACTACTCCGTTATTAATTATCATTAGACATGATGGATAATTCATACTAGAACAGACCCATGGATTGACAAACAAGCCTAATGCGAGGAAAGAGCATAATTCTATCGCTATTCCAACAGAAAAAATCATTTAATGTGTTTTATAGTTATGTATATGCGTTACAAATTTTGATTAAAAAATTCAAAGGGAACATGACATGCAATCAAAAATAAACAATAACGGCAAATATACCTCATTTATCTATATTTTAAGGCGAAATATCATTGAGGCAAAATGGTTATGGGGAAAATGTCCAGAGGCTCGAGATGGCATCAGCTGTGGTTGGGGTATTTTTGCTATATTTTTGTTTCTCTTGATTTTTAAAGAGCATATAAATATAAGTATTCCATACAGTGGGGACATACAACAGCTGACGTAATCTGACTCGGCACTAACGCCCTCAAGAAATCTATACTTATCTATGGGTGGAACCCCCTGTTTTTAACGGCTTTATTGCGTGTAACTCAAATTCAATAGATAATGTGCAACATAGAAATAGATTCATTTTAATTTTTTTTTTAAATGCTACTTCTAAGGATGAAATTTTAAGTAAGAAGCATCATGAAAAAGTAGGGCTTTGGAATTTGTGAAGTCGGTGCCTTTTTTGGTGGAGTAGGAAAATTTGTACAGACTTTGACTCCGGCTTCAAAAAAAATTTTATAAAACTTTTTCATAATCTGAGGCTTACATTGAAGGTTTTTTTTTTTTTTTCTGATTGATTAGAGATTATAAGTACTATTAATGAATGAAACTTGAAATTTACCTCATTTATAAGTCTACTTCACACATTTATAACTTGGTCTAAAGTCTTTACAATCCCAATTCCCGTTAGTTTAGCTACTAGCCATGGTATTATTACATTACTTAGTTAGTGAATAGTCAATATGATCAGAGTAAAGAGTAACGTTGCAGGGAGATGTTGTTGGTATTGTTATTCCTCGGTTACAAGTCCATTAATTATTTTCCAAAACTTATATGAACTTATAAATGAGCTAACTTTCAAGTTACATTAATTAATAGTACTAAATACTCATAATTTATAACCATCTAGAAAATAACTTTACGAATACCCAATATAAGCCCTAGATTTCGTTTACATAAATTATAATTTTTGTGGCCGGAGTCGTACAAATTTCCCGACTCCAACTCCAACAAAAATGTCAAGGACTCCGTAGCTCTGGTTCGTACCCTAAACTCCCAGTAGGATTTAATTTAAGAATTCATTCACCTTATTTTGGATTACAAGGTTTCACCTACATCTGGACTGCCTACAATATCAAAAAGTACATTAAGAATAGAAGGATGGAACCCCCTCCCATACAGCCAAGAAAAACCATAACTTCTTCAGCAACAATATGAGTATGGATAGTTTGGTGTGTCTTGGAGAAGAATGTATACCGCACCTTTCATCCAAATTTGGATTTATTCCGAGCTTCCCTCGTGACAGCGGTGTACGCCATGGATACGGTCTTCATAGTCGAGAGCGGCGAATCTGTCGTTGCTTTTATTTCTAGTAAGGAAAAACATATTGAATAAAGACATAGTATTAAAACATATCACAAACATGTTTCGAGTTGCCTCTTCTTAATTCCTTAAAAATTTCGTTTTTCGTAATTTAGTCATGCTAATGTAAGTTTGGGTCCCAGATTGTAGTCACTAAATTAAGTTATTATGTTGTATAGTTATCTACATCTTGGCCACATCCCTAAGTTAAATTACATTTCTTCTTTGGATATAATTAATTTTTCTGCTAGTAGAAAAAACCCTCTCGCCGTTCTACACCAAAGTTGCAGAAAAGTATTTCATGTCTTGCTCAAACAAGTTTTTAAAGACCTCTTTTACTTCCCTGTTCCATCACTTAAATTGATCTTGTGATCGCTGAATGAAGGATAGTTAGATGTAAGTTTAGTCGAGTTTTTCAAGTAATATTTCAACGAGGCTTTTTTTATTTTTAAGTTCGATAATTACTCGAATTCAACACTACATATTATTAAGTAACTCACATGAAACACCCTCAACATTTAGTAGAATTGTAACTTGTAGTTCCGCTATCAGCTGTTAGTAATAATAGCCTACAAAGGAAATGTTCAAGTCTTTTGCAAGGCATTGATAACTTTGTTAAACATACATACATATATGCATAGTAATAATCCGAAAAGCTTGAGTTTACATTTATGTTCATAAATGTAATATTTTTTCAAGCAATTAATTATTAATTACTGAAGCTTTTCTCGAGCAAAAATATAACATGACTAATTTGATCATTCGTTGAGGAAATTATTCAAGAGACATATGGACGACTCGATATCCCAACAACAAAAAGATAAATAACTTGTATTAATGCTATGTACATATGTTAATATTAGTGTTGTATTCTAGTAAAAATGTTCGAGTTTGGTCGAATTTGAACTTTTGAGAATTTCCGGTTTAGATATAGTGTGGTTTATCCTTTTTAATACTTTTTGAATGTCCTTTGCACGGTTTTACCTCGTTAATACAAAAATACTCAATGTATGTCAGATATCAATTCCCTTATCCGTGATCATAATGTGTTCTTTTGATAATTAAACGAAGCAATAAATTACAAGTATATACCAATGCTCCGTTTTCAAAAGGACAGGAATACAATTTCTTGTTGATCTCACGTCATATATATTGAGCGTTTTATTATTCTTATGTATAAATTTGGGATATCATTTACAAATATAAACGTATAATACGCTTATAATTAAATCTTACAAAGCAATATTATAATACAGTAATCAGTATCGACGAATATACTATTTAGGATTTATTCATATTATGAAATATATATAAAATTCATTTTATAGAATATGATAATGATAGTCTGGTAGTATTTAAGAGATAAATAGCAGTTGGTATGATTGAACTCTTTGGTTAACTACAAAATGATTTCGCGCATTTTTTTTTCTTTCTTTTTTGGAAGAATGTTTGCGTTATACAATAAAAGTAACGACGTGTTTGGAGTTCCTATTGAATATAATATTAGGAAGACTAGCTATCCTCTTTTACGTAAACAAGTCTAAGAACATTTTGTGGCGAACACATCCTCCATTTTTTTGGCCTTACGGGCCGGAGGACTATATTGTTGGTGTAATTTCTTCCTTGGGCTACTCCATTCATACAGGGAATGTAAATTAAAAGTGTAAAACCATTACAATGACCAATTTGTATCTGTACGAGATCGCCCCTGCCTGCCAAAAGCGCCGTGTGGTGGAAGTTATCAAGAGAGGAGGATCTCATTATGAATAATTGAATGTCATTAAATGTAGCTTTCAAATAATAAAATATTTATGATTCTACCCCATCTCTTTCTTTCGTTATTAGCCGTTGAAGATTTTCCTATGCCGAATTATCGATACTCTTAGGAGTCAGGACACAGCAGTATAACATAATTCAAAATAACAATATGTATACCAATTCTACTGATTTAAAAGACCAGATAAATGAACGACTTATTTCAACGAATAACACTCCATTAACATTCCAATTTCGACAAAAATAAGGAGATACAATAACAAATACATGCAACTAGGTATGGAATAGTAATTATAATCATTATTGGTAGGTAGAAAGGAAGGAAGGAAGGAATAACCTTCAGCAGTACACACAAAGATGAACAACAACTGTTCACCTTCCTACATTAGGGTGGCACTTATTATGTACTTAAAAATAAATCTTTTTATTATTTGTATTCTCTCACCCACCCTCTCAATTTGCGCAAAAAATGTAGCATTTAAGCGACAATCAGATGTGGCTCTTAAACTTTTCCTAAAATTGTAATTTTCGCAACATTTGCAGACGTTTAAATTTTAATTTATATTAAATTAAACGTAGAATCATTGTAAATATATCCACTACCGAGAGGAGTAAATAAGTGCACCAAATAATGGTTCAGTTTGTAAGTAAACACCTTGTAACCCAACAATCTTTCAATAATCTAACTGATCATGTTCAAAAAGGATTGCACATTAAAACTAAAAAAAATGAAACTCAACCAGTAAAGATATTGGGTTAAAATCAAGACTCAACGGTCGTTAAAATTAGCCAATAGCCCACTAGATCTGTGCATAATTAAACTACCCATGTACTTGGTTTATATATGGAGATTTTTAATAGGACGTAAATTCGAAAGGAAACCTCTATAAAATAGTATTTTGTCCAATCAGAAACAAGGACACGAAGCTGTTTATGAAATATGTTAAATAGATCTGTTGGTTCTGGAACTGAAATTTACAGAGTGTTCTACACTAAGAAGTGTCAATTTTGTTTAAAAAAAACATTTTCAAACTAACCAAGAAGTGAAATATTGCAAAACTGTCTTTTAAAATATATTTTACATAAAAATCACACAAAATATTTGTTTTCAATGTCTATTTGACGTATGAGACGTTGACACAAGGTAATACTTATGATTTGAACCCAAAATTACCTGTGTAGATACGCTATTTAAGGTACGGCAATACATAGCTAAACGGTTAGATACAGGCTACCCTGCACTAGCCCGACTGTTTTTTACAATTCACGGGTTGAAATGTACTGATGCTTACAAACCAAATTGGTATTGGTATAACTTAATGTTTTTAGAAAAAAAGAGAGATACGGAATTGGAATTTGGCTTATCTATATAAACAAAGCAAAGTTAATTTATATGAATGTATGTGGGAATGAAATTTTTGTCATTTTTGATCTAAAAAATAACAATGTAGTCATATTAATGTAATCTCGCAGCATTTTGCAATTAGTTTTCAAGTGTATATACAGGGTGTACAGTATATAGCGCTCCCTGATGTATATTATATGTATATTTTTGATCTAAGAACTAAAAATGTAATCATATTAATGAAATCTCCTCGGCACTCTGCATGTAGTATTGATCGTATTAACAAGGATCACTATATATAGTGCGCCCTGATGTATATCATATATATATTTTTATCTAAGAAATAACAAAATACAGTCATATTAATGAAATCTCGCAAGAGGTTTGCATGTATAGCTCAGGCTTAGCCAGGTAGCGCTCTAGAACAGGGACATTCAAGCTTTTAGTATAATGGCCCACATTTCATTTGAAATATTTTAATGGTCCACAGAACTTACTTAATTAAACTTTTATTAAAAAGGGGCTCATAAAACAAAACTATTAAGTACATATTTATTTTAAAAATAAACCGATCAAACTGCTTGAAAAAAAGGCGAATCTGACAACCTTCTTCAAGGGTGTCCGTCGGGTTATATTTTGGGGGGAGGGGGCTATTTTTTCCCCAGAGCAGATATTTTTTCAAAAGTTCCTTTATTTGTGAAATATTTTTCTTCAATGTTTGTATTTATTATGCATGTTCTACGCATTTGGTCATATTGCGATAATTGTGCTTAAAAAATACTACTCGAGGTGAGTATGAGTATTGGACCACACTAAAAAATAAATTGGGTCGCAATGTGTCCTGCAGCCACGGATTGAACATCCCTGCTCTAGAGAATAAAGCTCATCAATCATAACGTCATTTTTTTGAGTAGCTACGTGTGAGTGTGATTATGAAAAACAGAGAGTAAAACGGAGGATTTGTTGTAGAGTTGTCTTCTAAATTATGTCTGTTTTATTGACCCCTAATTACTCCGGTGAGGTCGGGCACTACCGCAAGTTTTTCAATATAGCACAAAAAACATTAAGGAGGGAAGGACACCATAAAATATTAATTTACACAGCGAAGTTTCATTATCAAGTGAACAAAATAGAAGGGAGAGAGAAGCAAAAGTACACCATTGATTTGTAAGGGCCACCCTAACCTACACTTTAAATATGTTGACTGCATATTTATGCAGACTCAGATAAGAGGAAAGAGAAATCTAGTTCTCAGGGAAACTTTGATTAAAAAGAGATAAGATTTTTTTCAGAGCTCAATTGTTTGTATATATGTACACATAGTAAGATTTCTTATTTCTCGGGATAGTTTCATTGAGCAGGATCCCGGGAAATGAATAAAGTGAATAAATTTATATGGTTTTGTTAAAAGAATGAATAACATTTTTGACTAGATTTGAGCGATAATATAATAAAAATAATCAATATCTTAATTTCATCAATATCACTAATATTGGGCACAAGTTTTTTTCTTTTTTAAATTCCGTAACACGATCTCACCCAAAATAAAAAACTTAGATAGTAAGTGATCCAACGAGTGAATATTTGGTTAATCTTCCCCCTCCACACTTAACTGAATTTTTTATAGTTCTCGTAATAAAAACCTTTAGACCTGACCAAACAATTTAAAATATACCTAATTCTCTGCCAAAATGGTTATTTGTTCAACTTTAGTCTTTTCCTAAAAATTTTATCACTAAAATGTTATTAAAAAGTATTTTCTAAAAAAAAATAAGTTCTTTTTCTAATTTAGCATTTATAAAAAAATATGTCAAAAAGTCACCATTATATAATTTACCCCCACCCCCTCCCCTCTACCTTTGCAAATACATTACACCACCGGTATTTGGGGATTGTGTTATTGTCCAAAACACTAGCCGACACGGGGACTAAAACTATGAAGATTTAATTATTACAATTATATTAATCTTTAATCATAAAATAACTAAATGTGGTATTTACCGGGATTTCCACGTAGTTGTGAAACCCCGGGAGAAAAACCCTCAGGTATACCTACTCAAACAACTTTCCATCTTAATTATGTTTACTAAGTTACATTCAAGTATACCTATTAAAATTATACTTATATCATCTAGGGATGTAGGTATTAATGTTGGATTTCGGTTTGGACCGATCTCGTGGTAAAATCTAAAAACATCATTTATTTATGTTTTTGAGGAGAAAAGATGAAGTTACTTAGAAAAGAGAAAAAAAATTAGTTTAATTATTTGAATTTCAGTCCACTGTCTAAAGTTAGGTCTGAATCGATATTTTGGTGCAAACGGATCTCAAAAAATCATTTAAGACCGAACCAAAAAAAAAAAAAAAAAATCGGTCTCAAACTGAGTGTCAACACTAGTAGGTATATAATTCTTGAGGAAACGAAATCAAGAAGATTGAAAAAAAATCGCTCGACAAAAGGAACTATTACGAACAATTATTATATCAAATAAATGTACTATTTTACTTCATCAGAGTAATTATACTATTTAATATTAATATTCTAAAAACAACAAAAAATATATATATTTAGGAAACTAATCTATGTTACATAGTTTTTCCTCATATATGGTAAGTTAAAATAAAAGCAATCTTGAAAAAAAAAAATCATGAAAAGTAGATATACATATTTCAGATAATTCAAATTTAAACAATAACAGCCTAACACGCCGGCGAACAGATTGGCAGCTCTTGCCCGTGTCCATAGCGTACGATGCTGTAATAATGTCAGCTCCGAGCGAATCCAAATTTGGATGAGAAGTGTTGCAGACATTATTCTCCAAGACGCCCCAAACTACGAAGTCCAGGAGGTTGAGTTCAGGGCTGAAGGAGGACCAGATACAGGCAGGCCAGAAGTCAGCCATATTCTTGCTGCGGAAGTTTTTGCTCTTATTGGGTGTATAGGGCTGTGATTGACTTTTTTTTCTTTTCCTTTTTTTTTTTAAATTGACTTCTTGATTTTGTAAGCATTCTGTATAGAGATTATCAATGTCTGCAGCATTATGGGCATTGACATCGACGTAGCCTTTCTTCCTGTTGCTCCAAATTTTTAACACTGAGAGACATGGGATAAAACCAAAACTTCTTTATTTTTGCTTCAGCTGTCGTTTAGTTAGCAGGGATAAAATCGTATTCAAATGCTACTGCAAGTTTTGGTTCCCCACTATGTATACTTTAAAAATTTGTAGTTGTAATTTTTGTTTAAATAAATAGTATTAGAAGATTAGAAAAATAGTATTTCCGGGAATGAATTTGACTGTGAATATATTTACTAAGAAAGAAAATTGATGTAAGGAATGTATGTACTTGGAATGAAAATTCAGGGAATGAATTTACTAGGAACATATTTTCCTAGCATTGAACATAGATAGTGAGTCATCTACGTGGCTATAGTACTGCATATGAAATAATAATTGCAATGCATTGCCTTTTAAATACCTACTTAATAATACAAATTATTAATATCCCTTAACTATGGTTTTCTAGGTTGATTAGAGTAGCTATCGAATATAAATCAAGAGAATAATGACATCAATTTGATGATGTTTTTCCTATAACATATTCGTACATAACATATCTCATAGATAACAATGAGTTCCTACTTGAAACAAAAATGACCTTAAAATATACATATATGTAAATACATCGATCTATATATATTATTTGCCTCAATCAAATGAAGCATGCTTCCTTCATAATAAAATACAGAGTAGAAAAAACACCATTCAATAAATTTATCATATCCTCCTCTCTAGAAGCAAAACAAAGCCTAGTTAAATAATAATGTAATAAATCAAAAAATATTTATAGGAATCATAAACATATGTGATGGATTTCATATTATGATCACATGGAAGTTGATACTTTGAATTAACAAAAAAAAAAATTATTACATCACCTTTAGTGTGTCTCGCAACCTTTATACCGAAAAGAAACAGGGAAAATTAGAATGGCACTCGGCACAGGCCAAACCTCATCCGAAAGTTTTTTTTTGTTTTTTTGACAATTTGTGTGACCTTGGTCTCTTAATATTTAATTGTAATACTCTTAACATAAATAGATATGGGAGTTTTGTAAGAGCGCGAGGAAAAGGAGGGAGCGAGACATATGGTAGTGCTCAATTTATACCCTTGTTAATATCACCTACTTGTTATATGATTTTGGGGGAAATGAGTTATTCCTATAAGGAAAATAATTATCTACAATTAAAATAGTATAAATGTCGGTAAAATGTTATAATTATATTTAAATTCAAAAACAATTTGCACCAAAGAAAGGCTAGAGTTCTCACTTCAGAGGGAGAAGTTAACACCACGACGACCTACTAAATAGGAAACAAAAAAGAAGGAAGACCACACGCAACAACCGTTTTTTCTTTTCTAATTGTTAAAGTTAGTTTTTTCTCTACACAGACACCTTTTCTAAAGATAAATAGTCTTCCTACTAAGTTTTACCAAACTCGGTTGGTATCTTCTTCCGTAATCCTCTTTATAAACAAACAGACAAACGAATGGAGGCAATTACATAACCTCCGTTCAATTTCGTTGGCTAAGATGAAAAGGCTCAAAATCAAAAATTGGCCAGTTCTTCCCAATTCTGGAATTATTGTTTAATCATTTCTGGCAATTACTCGCAAGAGCTAATTATAATTCAACTAATCGACATTCAGAACACTGATTAGGAACAGACCCGTGATTAAGAGGGGGGGGAGTACAATCCTCTTAACTAAAATTTTACCTATTTATATTTTGTCAAAATTTGGTATTTTTGTCTCAATTTGAAATTAAATATATTGAATATTGTCAATTCAAAACACATTCTGTCAATGTTGTCAAAGTTTTCTTTAAATGCCCGCCCCTGCCCCCTCACGCTCAAAAAGGGATCCTTATAACAGCCCTAATTAGGGGGAGCAGAAAGATCGACAGATGACAATAAAATACATATAGATTTTTGTGCTAGCGAGGTAATGACGTGTTAACAGATTGAGATCCTTCGTGGAGTTAGGTTTTTTAAATTGTGCTAATAATTACTGGTGATGGCATCCCTAATAAGGGATATTGGATCATACAAATGGACTCACAGAGTTAGCTGTCATCTTAAGTTTTATGAATATATACTAGTGTAGAACTGAGACGATTATGGAAAAATATGAAATTTTGAAATTCAATTTCTCCCGTAGTAGATTGAAATCGATTCCCTAGATCCAGGCTTTAGAATAACATACAGGTAGAGAAAACCTATCCTATTTAACTATCATGAGCAAAGGTTCAATTACACTAAGGTGAACAGCCAGGACAGGTCCGGGAACGATCAAATAAACAATCAAAACTAATAAAGCATTTAAAAAATCAACTTAAATCACGACGTTTCCTTTATTATATCACGCAACCTGTCTTCCGATTAGAAGCATAAAAAGACCTAAAATCACTTCGAAGTTAACAAATTCTTCCAAATTATGGATGTATTAGTTAATAATTGTTCACAGCTTATAAGGAGATGACTATAACTCACCCAATTATCATTCAGAACGCCGATTATGAGCAAAGAAACATAAACATCGACAGCTGACAATAATATAAAGTAAATATAAATTAAATGAGAGAGTGCAAAATATTTTTTTTATATTAAAAATTCAAGCTTCAAAATATATTTAGCGAAAAAAAAAAACGAAAAAGAAACATTTATTTATTCTTTTTCCATAAATATCAATATTAATTTCCACAATATCAAACTAACTCCCTCCCCCCTAAAACCGACATTGATTTGGTGATGTGTTCTATTTTTTGGAAATCAAAATTCGGTCACTCTCTAAGTTAGATACGTTTCAACGTATGCAACGGTTCAGAAATTTTTGTTACATGAAATAAAACAACCTGTGTCCTGGTATCCAACTTTAACACTCAAAAAAGATAGGGCCCTAATAACCGGGAACGTCAGGATGCCTCCTCAATAATTATTCAAGCAATAGTATTTATTGGTCTATTAATGGAAATTTTTGAATCCTCCATAATCACTCCAATCAGGCACCCCATTAAAAAAACTGTGATTACGGCACTGAAAGGGCACGGACCACACGTTGAGTAGCTTTGATATTGAGTGTAGACAATGAAGTTGCTTCAGTGATGTGTATTTTACTTAACAAACGTATAGTATTATTATAACAATATACTCCTTTTGAAGCATTGTTCTCATTTCTGCATAGGATATATAGATTTAAAAAATAGTCAAGTAATCGATTCCTTTGACATTGGAATAGATTATTAACTTAGTCTTGAACGTAGAAAATTCCTTCAAAATCTCAGCTCTAGCAATACAATCATGTGAGTCCACAACTATGAGATACAAGAGAAGAGGAAGAAAATAATGAAACATGTAGATTGTAGCGGGAATCTGTGTCCAACATCGCATTGTTCCTTTGAGTTTATAGTTATTCTTAACATTGTAGCATTACATTGCATATTAAACATATTTTCGGCTTATTTGTGGGAAGAGAGGAGTCGGAATCAAGTGTTCTATCTATTCCTTACTCTACTTAGGATTCAATATTTAAATAATAAATATCAATATATAAAATTATCCCATGATTTGAGAATAGTAATACAAATGCTGCTTCGATCCACATTTTACTGAGGAATAAATGTATGTAATAAAATTAAATATAAATCCACTTCGCAGAAATTTAATTGATTTATTCTTTTTGCGCCTTGGATCCAATAAAAAGATCAAGTTTTTCAATTCAATCCTCATTGGAAAAAATAACACAGCTCATTTAATACGAAATAAGCACTATATAATGTCCAAGCCCCAAAATCCTTCCCGAACTCCTGAACAAATCATTTTCTAATAGTTAAAAGTTCTTACCTTAACAATTGTGGATGTAATTAACGTCATCAACTATTAAGTGATAATGTCCCTCGCTTTTTCTCCTTTTTTCATTGGATATGAAGTATAATATAAGGTACACAACGTTGAACTTAAAGCACTAAATTCAATCGAATATATAATATTAATATTTTGACGATGGTTTCAAATAACTTTGTCTTTTTGAAATCAATTCAAAATTTTCTTCCTCACATATTTTTAAACGATGATATTTGAACAACACAAAACAATATAATAACAACAACGTCGACATAACATTGCGCCTGCGCATTGCGCTTCTTTTCTTTTTTTCTTCCACAGAGCTAGAAGAGGAAAAAATATATGTAGGGAGCTTCATCCAATAAAAAGAAACGATGTTCTATATAGAGGACGCTCTTCACTGCTACAATAGTCGTAGTTGAACGACATCTAGCGAAAAAAGATTTTTATTTTTTTAAGATGTGGTGTGTCAACATAAAAGCAGTATTAAGCAAAAATCAAGAAATATTATTTTCTACTTTATATATATGTATGTATATGTTGTGTACCAGTTGCAACTTGTATAATCAAATTGTACAAGTTACAACCAAAAAGTGAGATGAATAATTATTTTAAATGAAGGACTCGGACGTACCCGTATTATATATTTTATTTCAAACTATTTTATTAATACTTTAAATAACTCTAAAATTGAGTAAAACTTGTCGATAGACAACATTTGTAGTTCTTCCATCACTTGGGCCATTATAATTAGACATCTGTTCCTCCTTTAACCATTATAAGACTCACTCGCTAATCCTCTTCTTCCTTTTTTTTTAAATTCATATTCAATATGTGTTCTCCCTTTTCCGTTAGTACAATGATTTGTTTGTTTTTTTAATTTTTGGATATAAAATTATAAATACTTTATTTTTACGATTAATTTTTATTATTTTAATTGCGATTTGTCGGATCCGACAAAGCCGAACTGATACTGTAGTATAGCTTATCGGTCTCGGTTCTTATTATTTTGATCTTTTGTGTGTATATATATAGACTGGAATCATTTGAGAGGGTTCAAAAAGTGTTTATAATTTATAACACACCAATTTCAAGCTCTGTCCCATGTGAGCGAATGTTCAGCACGGGAAATATCTATTTCACAGGAATAGTAATAAAATGCTTGAGGATAATCTTCAAATGTGACTTTTAATATACCTAGATAAATTATGAATGACCTTTTAGATGTATTCCTTTCTTAAAACTTTGTTCCTATTAAGAATATATGAAGAAAATACAATATCCTATATAATTAAAATAATTTATGTGTGTCTGTGATGTATGTCCCACTTAGTAACTGAAAAAGGAAGAACGTATATTAAATACGAATTGAAAAAGGTAATTAGGAAGAAGTTGAGCGAGTTAATCTTAGTATGTATCTTCAATCTTCATTATGGTTGAAGAAGGAACATGGCAAGTTAGGGATGGCAATAAATAAATCGCAGGGTCAAACATTTGAAATAATTGCTTTATACATATTTACCAAAATCAGTATTTTCACATGGTCAATTATATATCGCATTTTTAAGAGTGCCAAAAGGGGGTACAGGTTTGATTAAATTTACATCAAATGGACAAAACAACAAAAAATGTTGTATTATTATATAATTATAATTTATTGTAAATCGTTTTAGCTTAGAATTTTAACATAAATAAGCTATTTTTCATTGGCTACCTTTAAGATAGCGTGTTCGTGTTAGTCTACTGTCTATAATTTAATATTGTAGTACCTTTCTGTCCGCTTATGAAAACGCATAACCCGGGTATTTAGTTCACAAACGGAGACAAATACATACTTAACAAATAAAATAGAAGTTGCTCAGAATTCTGATCTAAGTTTTTTTTAGCAAATAAGTTAATTTTTTTCATAAAACAAGATCGATTCCCTCAAAGATTTGAGTAACTATATGTTGTTGAAGAATGTGTTTTTATTTAATTCCAACTGTTACAGCAATCTCCAACATTTGGTTGATGTATGTAATGGAAAAATACTCGATTTGTTGTTTCTATTTTTTTAAGTAGCATTTATTGCAAGTTAGACTCTTTTCAGGAAGATAGCAACAGAGAAATCACTCCTCACATGAAGACACTCATTGGGGAAATTTTTTTAAGGTTAAGCTATGTTTTTTTAGTATACTATAGTACCTAAGACCTTATTGAACAAAGTTGTGTAGCTTGATATAATATAGATTTAAAAGGGTATAATAATTTTTGGAAGGCATGCTCTACCAAACGGTCGATTTGACACTTAAAGGTAAAATCCACATACAATTCAAATATATGGGGCAGTAAATATGTGGTTATTTCTAAATGAATACTTTCAAGTACATTTCCTGTACATATCTCCAAATTTTATAAATTTGCAGTGGCCCACAGCTCGAAGCAAGCCAACACGCCACTTCCAAAGTTGGCCAACCATCAACCTCCTCCCCATCAAATATACCTCAGAAGAAACTATATGCCTCAAGACCCTCAGAGCCCCAAGAGCCTCACAACCCCAAACAGATGTGGTGAATGAAGACGATGAGCAATTGCCACTTCATTGTGATAAGCAGGGACGATGCAACCTCTGTCCAAAGGGCGTGTCCCGATGAAAATATCAAAAATGCATGGTTTCCCTATGTTTGAATGCAAACCAGTTATACTCTGTACCAGACCACCAAAAGTGAAGTGGATCTAGTGGGCCAAAAACTAATTGTGTGGTTGCAACTCCTGACAGTTGAATAAGGCTAGCAAGTTTTTTTCTGCAATAGTTTGCAATTTATTTGAGTTTTTCAACATTTTTTTGACTTTGCAAATGTATTTTATAGCCTATTATAATTTTTGACAATTTTGAAAGTATGTTTTAATTTAAGGCTTTGTACATTCAGTTATGTTCACAGACATAGAAATATATGCATAGAAATATTTTTTCTTTATGTTTCTTGTATAAAAATCTTTAAAATGCACTTTTACCGTGAAACAACGTCTCAACCTTTGGTAGAGCCCTATAAAAAAACTGAGAGGTCAGTAAAAAGAACAAAAAAAATGATTTATTTTTTTGTAATTGCCGCAGGGAAATAAAAAAATTCCATTACTGGAAGTTACACCCTGTGCAGTTTCACCTTGGGAAGTTTCGCCTTGCAGAAGTTTGTTCTGCAGAATATAGAACAACGTAAGGGTTGCTACAGGAAGGACTTTAATTTTACATGTTCTTAGTCTTTTATTCAAGAAATTGTAACACATTTTAACATATACTGTGAGTATTTGTAATACTTTTTGCTTGTTAATAACTTTTTGGCTTGAAATGTTTAAATTAAATAGGAGGAGACTTCCAAAGATCATCATCAGAATCCCTTTGACTTATCCCTGGTAAGAAATATAAAATATTCAATTTCTAATATTTTGCAGCTAAATCAAGGTACCTTTTTTCAGCTTTTTTAGTCAACATATCTCAATACATATTATATCAGGGCCAACCGTAGCCCTAAGATCCAGTGGTCATCGGATAACGTAATTGAGACGTTTTTGAGTATGCTGCAAGGGATTTTATATATTAATGTATGGTCGTGCTTAGGAAAAACTCTGACTAAGTATCTAGCATTTTTGATTTTTTTTTTTCTTTCCCAGATTCAGATGTACAAACTAATAAAACAACCGTTTAAAAATAAATCAGTTTGTTAATAAACAAAACTGCATTCGAGTAGAAAAAAGTAAATAAAAATCAATCAATTTTGCTAATAATGTAAACGATGTAATTACATCTCAAGAACTAACGATGGAATGAAAAGATGTGTTTGAATTTAAATCCTACATGATGCGTATTTTATGAAAATGAATTAGTTCTGAACAAATTTTAAAACTATATTGATTATCGGAAATAGTTGAAGAAAGACGGGAGGAAGAATGATTGCGTTGTCTCAGGGAGCCCACGTAAAGGTGAGCACTCTTGTTGGGACCTTTTATTCAAGTCGCAGATGTAGGAAATGAGAGGCTCTACAATCCGGGCTTTATGTATGGCTTGATACGCCCCTCGTCCCCTCCTGGATGAAGACGAAAAGGACGTGCACAGATGCCAGTCACTTAGTTTTGTCTATGAGAATCACGCCCTCTGGATCCTACGCTAGCCACCTGTCTTTGGCTTCCACGGATACCTTCTCGTCCTAAAAGAGGCACAGCCTGCTTGAGCGACAAGAAGATGCCAAGTTCTTCAGTTTTAAAACGTAGAAATGCCCTGTAGACCAGTCCAAGTCATTGATCTGATCACTGATGACGATCCGTTTGTTCACTAAGAAGTTCATGATGCGATTCCTGGTGCCAGATCTGTTTTGCTCCTTATTGGTAGAGGTCCTTCCGAAAATCCTCGCATCAGCAAGCTTCTCTATGATGTGATAAATTAAGACTTCATCTCATGATTATTTATATGTTTACGGAGTTACATATCTTCTTTTCTCTCATCAGAAGTATAAAGGTTATTCAAGAAGTCGGTTTGAATTCTTTATCAAAAGATGCAACATTCATATTTGATATGCTATATTTCAAAATATATTAAAATTAAATTAAATTAATTCATTTTACACTAATAAATGCAAAAATGCATTACAAATGACTTCATTTGGGGGAGACTCATTCCAAATCTTAAATTATATGTGGAAAATACATTTATGCTATAATATATGTATAACGGCGAAACTTCCCAATGCAAAACTTACCAGGGCAGAACTTTCCAGGGTAGAAACTGCCCGGGGCGTAACATTCTACAACCAAAAAGTGCAAATAATTCTTCTTTCTTGTTGAAGACGCTAAAAGTTTTTAAGGTGTGGGTTATAGATTCGAAAATGCAACAAAAAAATTCAAAATTCAAAAAACAGAAAAGGAATTTTGTTATTGTTATATAATAGATGTTGTTATTCTATTGTATACGAATTAAAAGTTGTTATTAAAATAGCAAGTTGTCTTAGTAATCTTAGTTTATATATAATAAAATATATAAAACGGATAAAAAGAAAAATTATCCTTAATCAATGAGTCAATTTTATGATGTTTTTTTGCACAATAACAGCGTTTACCTATGATTTTTTTAAGGTCGCCAGGGGGATACAGTTGTAGCTGACTTCCAAATAGCTAAGGACTTCTTATGAATCTAGAAAAGTGGTTTTAGGTACCAGACGGTGTAAATAAAAGTGGGAAGAGGTGGGGTAGATTATGGATCTAGGTCAGCTACTAAGCTTGTCGGGGCTCTAAAATATGATAACTATAATATTTCTAAGCAAAGGCCCCAGGCAAAAATACATTTTTAGCTCAGGCCCCTTTATACGAAACATCTATAATGTAAGTTTGGAGTAAAAGCAATCCTCGATTTTCCATCTTCCTGCGCCCCCCTAGCCTCCCCTCACAGCCTCCACATTGAAAACCATTTTTATAATCAACCTTAGTTTTCGGGCCCTCCTGGAACATGGGGCACTACGCAATGTATAAAAAGAGAATCGATAACGGAACAGGAATCAATACCGGAACAGGAACCAATAAAGTTCAACTAAGACGGAAACCCTTGAAATAAAAGATCCGGCACCGATAGAACCGCTGAACCTGAACTGAGTACAACTTTGATTTTTGTAGTTCAAATGTAATGTTTCTTCAATTACAGAGATCTTATTCTGGATATTTTGGATCTGGCGTGATTTTCTCTATCTAAGTTTATACTAAAAGATTGTTTATTTTATTGAGATAATATGTACATTATATAAACACGCTGAGTAGAATTGACTCGTGTTTATTGACTTTTTTATGACATAAAATAGAATTTATAATAACCGGATAAAAATTCCCCGTAGGTAATTTTTGTACATAAGTCATTTCTCACAAAAATTTAGTCATTCAACATTATAATTATTTACTCTCTTTATTGTTGAGGTATATTTAGGAAAATTAAAGAAATTTCAAGTATGAAAAAAAATTCTAAGAGATTGAAAGTTGAAAACGAATCAATTTGGCTCCTAAGACGACAAAAGGGTGAAGTGTATTAGAAAATTTGTATTCAAATTTGTGGTATGAGATAAGACACACAAGTATTTAAAAAATAGTTTAGAACCTTTGTCAGATTTAAGAGACTTAATTTGACCCCGAAATGTCCCATTCAAATAAAATCTAAAGTTAAATATTACAAATATTAATATAAATGAATTGATAGAAATGGACGGTAGTTCGTCAAAAAATACAAATGTAGATAATTCGTTCCGAATTTGGAGAAAAATCGTTCTACTTTACTTTTGTGTTGACAAGGCACAAAGGATAGTGCAATCACTTAAATCATTCTTTTCTCAGCTTTTTTATTATTTTATACTATCATGCCCATTTTTAACAGGGTCATATAGATAAAAGTATGTGGAATTTTGATTATTTTTACGAGAGGGGTGAACTGCTTTTTTTTTTTTTTTTTTTTTGAAGTCTTTTTTATTTATCACCAGTGCTACAGATAGCAATTCGGCTTATTCTTAGGAAATGTTACCTATATTATATATTCAAAATGCTACCGTATAATATAGAATAGATATAAGATAGAATATTTTATACATCGAACATGCACTATTTTTTTCTTATACTTTTACCTTTAGCTGGTCAAATTAAGATTGAATTTATAAAACCGTTTAATGAAAATCTTAACAAATTAAAATATTTTTTAGTTGATCAATTTATTTCATCAGAATAATAAAAATCATCATTAATAATAAAACAAAGATGCACTCCGGGGTATTTATAATAACATCAACTCCTGCTCATAGGATGTTCTATGAAGGGAATTAGGGCATTTCATTATGTTCATTGTGAGTATTCAGTGAGTTGATAAAATTTGACTGAATTGAGTGAAACATCTGTTCTTCTGCAAAAAATCTTACTAATTGTCGTGTTTTATGTATTTTATTTATAGAATTAAGTAGGCTTACTTTAACAGTTTTATATTTTACAGTATTTTATACCTTAAAAAGAACTCTGTATTTTATTAATGTGTGTGCCTCTCTTTTAAATAGACCTATAATTAATATATAGGAAATGGCGACAAATCTGGGATATTAATTAGTGTACACAACAATGTGAATAAGCCTTTAAAAGATTTATCTTTATCTAGTGTCCTCTTAGCAACATACATTTGAGCAATTATTTATTTGTTGTTAATTTATGAAAATTAGCAAATTAAATTTTAGCCCAACTTTTTGGATGCAAGAGCATATTTTAAGCACTCTAGAAAGAAAAAAATCCGGCCAAAAACCCCCTTTACTACGAAAATTACTTTTCACCGATGACTCCATGTTTTTTAAAATCTATTTTCAAAGTAATTAGAAGAAACTTGCAGATGTCGTGATCATTAAATCCTTTTTATTCTTTGCTGGACTACAATTTGTTATTCTTCAAATTGAAAAATGAGGATTATATAACTATGCATCACTTGAGAAAGGGCTAAATGTAATGAAAAAATCACAAAATCTACTAATGAAGCTTTTTTAATTCAACAACATAACTTTCAATTCAAACTACTAAAATTCAACCACATAACTTTAAAATTCAAACTTCTGAAATTCAGCAACATAATATTAAAATGGAAACTTCCGAATCCCTTTACAAATAGAGAATGATGTTAAAAAAAGTCTTTTGAAGTGGCTATAGAGGTTTAAAAGAAACGTCCATTGAAGAGGGACCTTTAAAAACATAACTTTTTTTATTAAAATACCACAAAAGATCGAATTAACAGGGCACCCTAAAAATAGTACAAACGTTAAAATAGAAGATCAGAAGAAATTTACCTTTTTGTGACCTTATGACCTTTTAAATGACCTTAAAACTGTACTTTATAAACTTTCAATGTTATATAACTATTGCTTTAAGCATACAAAGGTTTTAATGATGACAAAATTTACGAGTTTTTCCTTATTAATTTGAAAATTGATTTAAAAAAATATGCATTCATGGGTATAAAAGTAATTTTCGGGGTTGAGGGTGTTTTTTTTTTTGCCGGAAATTAATTTTTATGCTAGAGTGCTTAAAAACTGCTGTAGCATTCAAAAAAGTTGTAATAAAATTAAATTTTATTTTAACACCCCCCCCCCCCTTAATTAATTACAGAGACATTCTCATATAGAGTAAAGATTACAAGATTAAAACGTTATTATTAAATACAAGAGTAACTGACACTCCTATTGGACTTTGTCTCAACTCTGCCAGCTTTTGTGGAGAGATAGATGTAACAAACTTATTAACTGGGATAGCATTCAAACACTTTGATCGATATGTACTTGTGGAGTAGGATCTTTAACAAAGAATTTGTATTCTTCTATCATTTTTGTTATCAAGTATTTGATTCATGAGCAATTTTTGATTTTGTTTAAAATTATATGTAGCCTGTTCCCTTTAGGAAAAGGATTCAAGGGAGGTGAGACGGATCTCTTTGGGCGCTCTTTTATCACTCTGTTTTCTTCATTGAATGAAGAAATATTCGACATTCTTAAAAGACAAAATATACTATGATAGTCCCTAGAGTCTATAGGAAATAAACGACGCTGAAAAGATGCTCGCTTAAAATAAATACTTGCTCAAATGAATGTTGCTAAGATGACGCTCACTGAAATTAATGTTGTTCAAATGAATGCACGCCAAAATTTATATGATTCAAGGCATCACCGTTTCACTGTATATAGTGCTCCCTGATTCCTATAGCAATCGAGTATAATAAAAAAGGCAGTATAATACAAAGGGATCACTGTATAAAAGGAATAAAATCTTGCCGGAGTTTTGTTCAACTCAAATTAAAAGAGAAAAAAAGCGGGAATACTTTATATAAAGATTAAAAAAAAATGAATGTGACTCTAGATGAGATTTAGCAACGAGCCAAAGGACTCCTTGGTACATCAAATCACATAAAAAAAAAATTCAAACTGTTATTATTTTTATTTTAAACTTGAGGAAATAATGTTCAAGTATTGAGTGAGTAGCTACGTTCGAGGGTACTCATGAAAAACAGAGGGTAACACAATTCTTTTCGACAAATTAGATAACAAAATATCAGCAGTCATGGGCTGGGGGTTGGAAATAAATTAAATTAAACAATTTGTGTTGAATAATTATTTGTAAATTATCTTTTTATTTTATTTTATAAAATCTTTTTTTTAGAAAAGACATTTACTTTTTTTGATTATAAATTTTAATAACAGATATCAAATTTTAATTGTGGTATCGCAATTTTTTTCTGCCTTCATATCCATATGACCCACCACGTAGCGATGGACTGGATCCAGCCCGTGACTATGGGTGTCTATGAAAAGGGAAGGAGCTACAACCTCTGACTAAAATTTGGTATAAAATTTTTCTTTTCTAAAAAAAGGAATTTGGTCCAATTTCACCATTTATAAAAATTTTTGTTTGTCGACTTTTTATAAAAAGTTTTTTGACGATTTTCTAAGATTTCATGTGTCAAGTTAAGTATTCATTAAAAAAAACATTCTGTGAAAATTTTAAAAGATTTATCAAAAGCATAACGTCCCCAAATAAAAAGCCAATATGGGCCCTGTCTGGATCACAAGTATCCAATTTTTCATTTATAAACATTCATCGAATTTTATGTCATATATGATATGAGATATGAGACGAGTGAATTTGACACTGATGAAGTGGTTAAATACTACCAAGAATTGTACAGATGCCGAGACTGTATGCTAGCTATTAATTGCAAAAAGTGTGTATTGAATAATACAAGTTTTCCCGATTATATTCGTGTTGAACCTCCAGAATGCATACGATTGTTTGTTTAGGAATCTGAGAAAAACTTCTCAGAGGAAGAAATCGTAGATGTAATAAGAAGGTGTGGCAAAAAGGTAAATCTCCTGGCTTATCAAGCTTTGGTTATGAAATATATCAACTTTATGTTGATGAAATTGCACCAATTCTTAAGGAATTATTTTAGTGGATTCTATGTTGGGTTCCTTTCCATCATATACAAACGATGGTCTACTTATTACATTACCCAAAGAAGGAAAATATATAAGATTCATTTAGAATTTGAGGCAAATCATACTTCAAAACACTTTGTACAAAGTACAATTTTCACATCTAATTGTGGAAAGACTTAAGATTCTGAATGGATTCTGAAATTTTTACGAAGAGAACACTTATGGAACTCTACAGTATCTTCAAATTATTTTAATCCCCAGTATTCCTACTATGGGGTACGTTCAATAATAAATAATTTATATAAACTCAAATATTGGTGCTCCCTCCTCAACACAGTAAAGGATACGTTTTATACTCTTGAACTAGTCATGGGGGGGTACGCTCCATTAAAAGGGGCTTTGATAGAAATTCTTGCTTCTCTTCAGAAAATGCCGGGTTTTTCTTGGATGATCTTCTTAATTACAGGATAATCTTTTAGTTATGATGACGCATAAAATTTTTTCTAAAATCCAGAAGATACGACATCGGCGTACATATGATTTTCTAATGAGCTTTGTTTAAGACAGCAGCTCACTGAGATAAAAGTTGTATCAATAAGAAAAATGTGGTGTGAATCATCACTACCCCTGATTATAAATGTTTTAAAGAGGAGAAACATACAGTTAACTGAAAGACAAGCCTGTAATAGTTTTCAGAACCCTTTGCTGACTCTTTCTCAAAAATGGTTTTCTTACCGTGTGATTACTGGAACCCCAGAAGCATCAGCTTTTTTAAGCAACGACAAACTTTGCTACTTTTGTAGGGAAGAGCAAGAAACAACATCTCACATTCGATATGAATGTAAAACACTACAGCCAATATATGACACATTGGCAGAAGAACTAGAAGTGATTTTTGGAAGGCCAATAAAGTGAGAGGATTTTTTTGTTCTAATATCAAAAAGTGAGGTAACCCTGCATGCAGTAATCGTAAAATTACAGTACTGTGTGTATGCAATCAAAGCAAATAAAATGGAAATTGGTACATGTATTTTAAACATGAATGAACTAGGTTTTTTACTTATTTTGTTTCTTTTTTTTTGTGTCGTTTTATTATTCTTGGAAAAATTTAAATGGTCTTTATATTTTTCTATGTACTTAGATACTTTTATTCTTTTTGTATTGTTATTAATTGAGCACCAGAATAAATTGATACTGGTTAAAAAAAAATGTATCATAATAATTCTTACATATCTTTTGAACGGATATTAAACTTATTTTTTTGTTAGTAAATGAGATGTTGATATTATTTAAATCATTTTAAACCTAAGTATTTTTTTTTTGTTCTACCGGAATTCCATCCGAAAATGCATGGTTCTAATATTTATTTTGATACTATCTTCTAGTGCTTCCCTTTCACATAGTAATAGCAAACTATAATGAAATGTATTTCAATTTAATCTAATTTTGATTTTACAAGGATTATGCAAAGTTCAAAATACTATTAAAACGTCTTCACATTACCTCATTAATATTTTAAGAACTTTTAAATAATGTTTAATTAAGAAATTACTCATTACATATATTACACAATAGGGTTTCACATAGTACCCAGCTCATAAAATATATTTAAATTTTGAGAACTTTTAAATCTATAAAGACAAAGTTGAACAAAGGTTATGTTTTTGGCTTTGTTTGTTTTTTTAGTCACTAGAGTTACGGCAAAAGTTACAAATTGATTTTGTTCAAACATAGTACGAAAAGTGGTCAAAGTAAGAGGTCAATTTTGAGAGGTAAAGGTCACACAAAACGTGAAAAATGCATAATCAACCATAACTTTGGAATAAATTGAGATACGTAAGTCTATTTGATTTTAGGGGAAGTTTTAGCACTCTACAAAGTGCCCATTCTAGTTTATTTATAAATTGAAATACTATTTATTGTTTTTGAGAAATTTGAAACTCATATATAGTTCCAAAGGTAACTCATCTTCTGCGTATATGTATGTATGACATCGAAATCTGCTCAAAGATAGATAATACATTGATGAACTTCCTAGACCTTCAACGCAAACGGAATATCTCCATAAAAAGAACCATTACTCTCAAAAGACTAGGCGGGCTTGGAGCAAAAGATTTAAGAAGCTTTTGGAAATCTCTTTTTGCTGAATAGATTCAATTAAAATCTAAACACTTTGGATTTTATATTTTATATATTTAGATTAATTTTTGGATTATATTTTGTAAGAGGGGGGGAAAGGGCTAGGTTTTTGAAAATATTTCCAAAATATTAAATTTTTTCGAAAAAAAATTCAAAAATCCACACCTATTCACAAAAAATTAAATTTTTGAAGAAAATTCAAATATTAAATTTAAAAAAAAAAATTTTTTTTTAATTTTGGGAGGGGCTCTATAGGACCTGAGTTATTTATCACTTGTAAAATATTCTCTCAAAATCTCAAGTACCCCCTAGAGTACCTCCAAGTATCCCAAGATGTACGCGTACCCCCATTTGAGAACCAATGATATGGAATTAACTCTGCAGGAAATCTTAAATGTTACTCTCTTTTTTTTCAGAGCAAACTCATACGTAGTTAGTCACTCAAGACTTATGCGTTTTTTCATTCCTCAAGAATAAAAAATTAATATATACAGCTTGAGAAAGAAAATTCAATATGATTTTATGAGTCAGGGAGTACTTTAGCACGCTACTAAACATTATCTAAAGTGATATTCATCTTTTTAAATGTTATATAAAGTACTTCCCTTTTTTTCTGATGCGCAAAGTGCAAGTAAATTCCATAAGGAGCGGATTCAGATTTTGTAAATAGGACAATCATTTGGGCTTCTCTTTCTCAACATCCTTTTTTAGTCTTGGACTTCTTTGCATCCTTTTTCTCCTCCGAATGCACGAGACCAAAGCAAAATGCGGTAACAAGAAATAGCAAACCAACTCGCTTCATCTTTCCAACTATTTTAGTTCATTTTATACAGTGTTCCCTGTATATAAAACTCCCTTTTTTCTTTAAACTGTATTTGTATATGTTATACATCAAAGAGCACTATATACAGTCCACCTTGTGACTGTTTTTCTTACATACATACATTCATATAGATAAACTTGTTTTATTAATAGTATAATTAGAGTTTACATTTTTGTAAGGAAACAAAACGAGCTGGAGGAAAAAGCGGGAGCTAAACATATGGTACGACTTGATTAAGACCCTTGTTAATATCAGTTCCCTGTTGCATGATTTAAGGAGAAGAAAATGAATTACTGCTGTAAAGAGGACAACCTTCTACATTTAAAATAGCATTAGTTAAAGGAAAATACTACAATTTTATTCAAATTAATGTTTATTTACTGCAGTATAATTTTTTTAATAATTTACACCAAAGATAGGCAATAATGCGTATTTCAAAGGGAGAAATAATGGACAAAAAAAAGAAGAAAAAAAGTGTAGCTGTCATGATGTTTCATTATATCAGCTATAATCAGCTATGAAAAGGGAGAAGGAAGCAAACAAGTACATTAACAAGAATTTATCCAATGACGATTCTCGTTTCTACTCTAAGTCCAACAAAGACTTACAATGATAACTCCCCAACAAATCCTCTCTTTCTTTGATGAGCACACACGAATGTTCAATCAGGTTTGGAATATAATTGGATGTATTAAGATAGAAAGTTCACTACTCAGGAGTTAAATAATAATGGCAACAGCATAGGAAAAGAAAATTCATTCGTCAGGTTACCAATTCCGAAAACACGTACCAGTTCCAAATTGTTCACGATTTACATCACTTGTAGATTATGTATCAATCTGTGTTGTTGATTGGGTCAAGTTATAGAATATATTAGCTACTAGCTTCCTGCAGACCCCCCAAGCCATCATTTGTTGATCCTTAATTAAAAAATGATTGCCATGACAGGGATGTTCTCGGGATTATATATATATTTTTTTGTAACAAAAATAAGACCATTTCAAAAATTAAATTATTTGGAAAAAAATCTCAAAATTAAGTTCCAAATGTTAAATGTTTTGAATTTTTTTTTAAATATTATTATTATTTCTTTTTAATTCAAAAATTCACAGCTGTTCACAAAAAATTTCAAAAATCCATACCTATTTACAAAAATTAATTTTTTTTTGTCTACAACGGACGCCCCTTTAAGAGTATTTCAAACATTAATACATCTACTATAATTCAATATTATTGTAGTTGTTTGTCCGCTAATAAAAGTCCATAATTTATTTCACAATATTGTTTAGAATTCTGAGGTACGTACCTAAGGCTATGTTTTATTTTGGTCGGACCAGATTCCTGGGCTCTGAAGTGCAAGTGATTTTTTTCTCTAATAATTTGATTTTTTTTATAAAACAATATCAATTCCCCGTTTCTTAAAGTTTTTTTATAAGGTATGTGTTGTAGATTCGAAAATGTACCAAAAAAATTAAAAATACAAAAAAAACGAAGAAGGGAGAAAGTATTAGGAAAGAATTATAAAAGATAATTAGGAAAAAAATTAGCTTGTTCGTCTTCATAAAATAATATGTAACACGGGTACATCCTCGTAGTTATACAATATATATTTTAATTTCTTGATAATGAGGTTGAGTGATTTTAGATCGAAACGTACCGATTTTTATATAATTATTAACTACAAAACTATAAATATCTGATAATTTTGATTAAATATGGGATAGCAACGTGTAGCCAATTTATAAGATTTACAATGTGATAATAGGAGTAATTTTGTACGTGTGTGTTTTTGTTTCTTTTGACATTGGAAATAAATAAATAATTATGAGTCAAATACTCTATAAATCAATCTTAAAATATCACAATTCTGTTTTATTGTAATCAAATTGGAATTTTTCACTAATAACTACATATATCACATGTATATTTTGTCGAACGTAATTTAGGATTAATGACACATTTCTAATTTCTAGTCGGGTCAATTTACACAATATGTCCGTGAATAAAGTCATAAAAACATATTTTTTTTCTAATCCCAATAACAAATGATTTGGTTTTGATGATAAAAATTAAAACTTCCGTCTTTTGGACTATTTCTGTTTTTATTGTTATTCACATCTAAGAGACTTCTCAAAAGAGCAAAAGATGTCAGCGACCCCCCTTGATAGTATTTCCGAGTAAGTTGTTAACTTTCCCAGAATCCTTCTAAGACCTCTCTCACTCCAGAACTGTTCTTCCGTCCAAAGTTGAACGTCAATAAAACTTAAGAAATTTCCATAAATCAGTAAAATATATGAAGGAAAACTTAGACTTAAAACATTTGGTTACTACTTATTATACAAACTAACAATTAGAAAGGTTTGCTGAATAAATATAAGTTAAGCTCCCCGTATTATAATTTTTAAGTATTAAAATTACTGGATTAAAAATCAGGTAAATACCAGATTAACATTAATTTTTACAGTTATTTTACAACGTGCGTGGAAACTGTCTTAGGGAAAATTGCCTGTGGAAGAATGCCATGGTGGAAAATTGTCAGTTACGAAAATTGCCCGTTTTTCGTATAAACTTAATGATGAGCAATAACACATAAATATATAACAGGAATCAGTTAGATACCTTTCCAAAAAAAAAAAACAAAAAAGTAATATATAATGAAGTGTTCCCATCACAAAATGAAAGGATAAAAGAGTTAAATGGCGTAAAAACACAGAACGAATGCGGGTTTCAATTTGCTAACCAGGGGCTTAAGCTATTTTTTGGTATGAGGTTTTCCTTGGAGGTATGTGATGCTTTGGCGGTGGTTTTTAAGGATGCAGGAGTACCCGCGTATTCTGGCCAACCCCAGGGCTTGGCACTATTTTTTGGTATTAACGGGGTTCCCGTGGATGTATTGGTAGTATTTTTTTTTTAGCAATTTCACACTACCCCGGGCCAATCCGAGGGTGGAGGGTATTCAGCTATATTTAAGAGGCCCAAAGCTATTCCCCCTCCCCCTCCTTCAAATGGAATCTTTTCGATCCATTTCGTAGAAGATTGGATTGAATTTAAAAATTGCAAGGAAATTGTATTATAATAATTTAAAAGAATTGAAGGTGCTATCCTCATTATTTGACAAAAATCTTTGAAGTCCACTATTTAGACTGTATTTTCGTTTCGGGCGTATAATGGTGTATCCAACTCGGATTTTTTGCCCCTAAACTGCAACAACAGAGTAATACTCAATTAGGTCCAATTTCACAAAAACACTCACATCGACTGACTCAAACGACTGCGTCTTCAAAAGGGCTGCATTTCGGTGAGTAAATGACAAATGTCAACAGATACTAGAAAGATGTGACTGAAGCTGGTCTAAAGCTTTATATGTGACTAGACTAGCCTTTATTTACAAGTGGACGTTGAGGTCGGAAATTTTTAAGATCACCCTCGTATTTATAAATTGGACATTTTAATATTTCTATAAATAAATTTTTGCTATCTTATAAAAGTATAAATGTATAGATAACTACACTTTTAATAAAATATTACTAACTAATATTATAATACAGGTTAAATTTTTATTTAAATATAAAGTACAGGGGGTCCCCCCATAACGGGGATTCTAACACCCAGGATTCTGCATAACGCGGTGTTTGGAATTATTCTGACTCCTCGCATAGCACCGCGATATAAGGGAAATAATTGCAGTTTTTATATTATTATAAAAAATTATAAAAAACTATACATATATTGAGGAAAACAAGAATTTTTGAAGTTGTTGATGAGTTTTTCATTCTATGCCTAAATATTTATTTAATGGAAGTGTATAATTTTGCATGAGGGGAAGTAAAATGTAAGTATTTGATTGGATACCTATACTAAAAACTTTTGGTAATTACTTATTATATATACCTGCAATTATAAAGGTTGCTGAATAAATATTAGTTAAGTTCCGATTATTATAATTATACAGTAATAAAATGACCGGATTAAAAATCAAGTAAATACCAGGTTAAGATTAAATTTAACAATTATTTTACAATTACCTTGTCTGGCATTTGATGAATAAAATGTTTTTTCATGCTAACCATACAAAAATGAAAAATAGTAAAAAAATGGACTTAAATACTAAAAAGTCCCGGATTTAATGTTTTCAAAAACCACGATAAGCTTTTTTTAAATTGTGGATAAATAATATAACATGATAGTCTGGTAATACCGAAGAGATAAGTAGCAGTTGGTATGTTTAACTTATTTTGCTAACTACCAGATGATTTGGGCCCTTCTTCCCGTTTCTTTTTTTGAGTAAAGGTTGCCTAATACAATAAAAATAACGACGTTATGAGGATACAATGAAATACAGTCATTCTAAAATTCTTCAAAGATGATGGGCGTTATAATAAAGACATGTAAACAAGACTGATTAGCAGTCACAATAACGCCAGCTGTCGAAAAGATTATTCCGCTTGATACGGGATACTGGGATAACACAACTGTTATAACTGTTATCCCAGGTTAACAGAGACCCATCTTTACATTGTTTAAAGCCTTACTCTTTATGCGACATAATAACTACATTGTTAATAACATAATTTCGAATACATTGAAAATAAAAGAAACACACAGTTTTATTAAAATAATAAAAAAAGTTTATTAAAATAATAAATTAATAAAACTAGATGTTCAGAAGCGTTAATAGAAGATGGCTTACAAAATGATAAAATAAATCCCAGTTGAAAAAAACCCAGTGGAGTGGTGGCGGAATAATTTAAATAAATTTCCCAATATTTCCAAGTTAGCTTCACGATACCTTGGAACTAGAGGTATATCTGTATCAAGCGGAATAATTTTTTCGACAGCTGGCGTTATTGTGACTGCTAATCAGTCTTGTTTATAAAAGGAAAATGTAGACAAGCTCTTCTTTTTGGAAAAAAAATTATCAAATTATTTCCATGGTTATCTCCATGTCGTTTGGATCACACCACTGGGCACTGTGGAACAAAACCAAATACCAATCTGGGGAGAAGTAAGGATAATAACTGAGGCAATCCCTGTTTTAGCGTGAGCAGGCCCGGGGACAAATATAAATATGTAAGGATCTTTTCTTTTCGGATATTTGAATTTATAGACGAATTATATTTTTATAGAAAATATAATATAGGACATTTCTACCCTGTGTGGGGCCTAATAAAAGTATAAGACCAACTGCAGCTGTATCGGCAGCAATAGTCTAATATCGTCCTTGTAAATAGTGGAGTAAAGTTTTATGAATTTTTAGATGCCAAAAATTTTGAAACAATTTTTTTGAATGTTTTAACATTAATAGAAATGAAGGTTCTAATATTTCGGAAAAAACAGTAAATAATTTCACTGAACCTATATTATATTATTGAAATATACGATGCCTGATACTTTTGTCTTAAACCATTTTGCCTCAAGACATATTGCATTAAACTATTTCGTTTTAAAGCCATTTGCTCTCAAGGATATTTCGCCTTAAAATATAAATAAAAAAGGTTTATACGTCGTTATTGTTTATTTTTTGTTGTAATTAAGGTTACCTTTGAATTTTTTAATCAAAATATGTATACATTTTTCTTTAAAAACGGCTTAAATGATTATTTTTGTTAGAATAAGGACTTAATTAAGCATTTGCCTCATATTATACTTTTTGTCAATCATTGAGTCTTTTCTACCATGAATAATCCATCATATCTAATGATAATTAATAACGGAGTGGTGATCAGTACTTCCTCCGTTCGTATCGTTATCCTGTTTGTTTATTTTTCCTTTTCTTATGAATTATTTTGTCTCATGCTCGAACTCATTACATAGTAAGTTTTTTGATAGAATGTATGTATTGAAATTTTGGACTAGATTATATAATTATTTATTTAAGACGAAATATCTTTGAGACAAAATATCTTTTAGGCGAAATATCCTAAGGGGAAATGGTTTAAGGCACGATGTACTGTGGCAAAATAGTTTATGGGGCGAAAGTACTTAGTGCTAAAATATAAATATCTATGTATATAGTATTATAATATAATTAATATTATATATACCTAGAATGATAATAGTATAATGTAGATAGATGAACGAACATATTCATCTGTGTACATAAGAAGGGATATCTTATTTTTTCAAATTCAAACAACTATTTCTATATCAAAATAATTATTTTATGTTATAATTGAATTATGATGGGTTCTGAAGTTCATTCATAGGCGTAGGAGACGAGAAGGGGCAAGGAGGGCCATTGTGTAGGACTAAACACCGAAGTCCCTTCCAGTTAAGTCCGGTATATTAGTTCTAAAAACTTATAAATATCGTTCCTTGATGGCTTCACTGAACTTTATTTTTTCTTTGTTTAATAAAAACAAGTTCTCAAAGTCCTAAAGAGTGGTCCCCAAGACCAATAGGACCGGTACTATGATTGGACTGAACTGGACCGAATAAAGAAGGACCGACACAACACTAAATGATATCCCATTTCTTCCGAGTGGCATGTCATTTTTTTCAGTCCTGATATCAAAAGTATTTTATTTGGAAAATAAAATTATAAAATATAAAGGGTTTTTTTTTACTAATTCTTTTAAAACATTTATGTAATGATCAACTGAGTCAATAATTTCATGTGATTAACTTTTGTACTTAAATTTAAACCATTGAAATCCTAATGCCTTTATTTGAAATTGATTTGACTCAATGCTCAAATACTTGATCTCCATTCTCTACTCGACTTCACATTCAATTAGTCGAACTCGAACGAACTTGATAGTTATCACACGAATCCAACAATATTTATAGTGATGAAAATCTGGAGTATTTTTAAGCTTGCCAGTTTTTTAGGAATTGGTATTCTGAAGAAGGAATTTTATTTTGCTCAGCTGTTATTAATATTATTTAACTTCTGAAGTAATGAACTTCCTTTTCTCAACATTCCATTCAGGTTGGTCTATTGAAATCTAAACACTTACTAATTTAATAATTAATATAGGTATAGAAATTGAAATTAATTCATATTTTGGTATATTAAAGCATATGCAATTAGTTACAAAACAAAAACAAACCTGAGCTCTCTAGCTCAGGTTACAAGTCAGCAAAGTGAAGGTAGAACGTGTTCAACGAATTTACATTCGCACTCTCCAAGTAGTTTGGTCGAGAGGAAGAAGAGCTCTGTCAAAAAAGCCAAACTGGACATGGAGGACTTAAACAAAACAGCCCAGGCCAATCCCTCAATTCCATGTGAGCCCATGCAAGAGATATCGAGGTTTTACGCCAGACTATCCAAACAGCTATCAAAAAAGTGAATGGAAATATCTTTGTGAGGGTGGAAAGGCCACTTTTAACACTAGCAATGAAAGAAACCCATCTCCCCCATTTCAAGGCTCTTTTGATTTTTTTTGACACTTTTGGCCCCTCTACAGCCCTGATGCCAACCCCCTCGCTTGTTAATGGGGACACCATGACAGATCACTATATACACTAAGGGCGTCAGACCTTTTGCAATCGCCTGGAAGCCATCATTGCCACTAAGGACGGCTACATTAATGATTAAGAGAGCTCAGACACACATCTAATTATATTATTAATTAATAGTTAATATCTTGTTGAAATTTAAAATTAAGAGTGTTTAGATTTTAATGGACCATTCAGTATATTCAAAATCTGATTGAACATTCGTGTGTGCTCATAAAAGACCGGGAACTACCCTAAAGATTTGTTGCAGAGTTATTATTGGAAGTCCTCGCTGTACTCAGAGTAGAAATGATGATCGACATCCGAGTCATCCTTGCCAGCGTCCTTGTTTATTTCTTTCTCCCCCTCCTCCCGTGTTACATCTGCTTGTATCTGATCTAATGAAACGTCATGACAGCTAAGCTGCTCTTCTCCAAAACATTCTTGAAATTGTCAGGTTTTTTTTTTTTGATATACCTAAAATACACACAATTTTCATCATTATTAGATTTAACCTTATTTTTATTCCACTTTTATTAGTATTATCTTTCCTGATTTGGTTTATGCAAAGAACTTATCACAGGATTGTTGGAATTAAGAATTTATTTTCTGCTAATATAATTATGCCTAAAAATAAAATAAATCTTTTAATATAATATATGTTATATATAAATTAAATAATCGTATATTTGTCTCATATAACTATTTAGTAAAATATAGATGCTTCCAGTATTAAAAATATATCCTGTCATTTATTTTTTAATGATTGACCAAATATTAATAATGTTTTTGTCATGTTCATATTACAAAAAAATAATGTGTTGCTCTAAAATAAAATGAAACATTGCTTCAAAAATAACACATATTAAAACTAACAAACTGTATAATTTATATTTTAATTTGTACCAACATTTAAGCATTCTCAAATGTGGAGGTTTATTAGAATGTCAAGTATATGTAAGGGACGTTTAAGATGGGTATTAGTGGTAAAAAGGATATTAAACTCTGATTGCTCAAGACAGGTCTGAAATGTATTAATTATTTACACCCCAATATAAGCTTTTTAGTATAGTAATAGTTAAAATAAGGAAATACTATTGTCAGAGGCAAGGTTGTCCTTAGCTAATGCACTACTCTATGCAAAACTGATTGCACATTGCCTGAATCCTTATCTGTATATCTTTGAAAATTTGTTTTTTTTAAATGTTCCTTTTTAAGAAGATAAAAATACTTTTCCACGGCTTTTTAATAAAATTTATTATAATTTATATTAAATTACTTTTTTTTTGGGAAAAAATGTTTTATTTATATCAAAAATAACCATTTTTAATGAAATGCTTTTTTGACCTTTTTAATAATTATTTTTTTTCTTTTCTATTTTTAAATTGACCTTTTCTTTAAATGAAATTTCTTATTTTTCTCAAATTACGTTATAAAAATTAATTCATTATGTATTCTTTGAAACAAGTATGATGCCTATTGGAAGTACATGGCTCACTTTGACCACCGAGGTTGTAGTGGCCTGAGGATAGCCATGCTCAGAGGCATGTAGTATCATAAGAAAATACCACAATTAATTTAAAAACTAATTTGCTACTTGAAATTAGAGGTTAGAGTAATTATCCCTGGAGTAAGTTCCATCCTAATACTCATGAATTTATAAAATTAAAATATATGATTGGATGTATAATTAATTTAAAAAAATCATTATAAAATAGTCTAATATTTAAAATGATTTTGAAACTTGATGGCAAAAATAATGTTTAAGGATTTGAAATCTAGAAGAAAAAGGTTTACAAAGAAAAGTACTGGATCAATCATTTTTAAGTTGATTTAGATAACGACGAATAGATTTGGCTATTGTAGAACTGGCTTTTTCAGAGCGTACTTCATCATATATATTATGAAATATTTTATACTCCGAAGAATCTCGACCATACGCAAGTTCTCCTGCTGAAAGTCCCTGATCACTGAAGTATAAGGCGGAATCTTTTGAGCGTAAATATGAGTCAGAAGGGGTTGAGCTCCCAGAAGCATTTTCCATTATGATAGTACTTGCTTCGACTGCATGTAAGCATATATATGACAGATGGCCACACTACAAAAAAAAAAAAAAAATAAAAGATTATCAAACCAATTCAATCATGTTCTTAAAAGTAACAAACGTGGAAATTAAGTTTAATTGCCAGTTCCCATTGACGTTCAGCTTGCTTTAAAGCCATTTCCGGATCTGATGCATAGTCCTTCCAACATTTCTCTATATTTCGAATCGTATATCTATTTTCATCTTCGGATTCACTCCAATCCAAACAGCTTCTGCATTCACAGTAAAATCCAAACTCTTCATAGAGTATCTTTTGACGTGAGTCTCTGGAATGGAAATCTTCTCTTTGTAGGGGAGACATGTATGAAATGGTAATTTCTTCTCCTGGTTTTATTTCTTTAACAGAACGCACTGTATATTTCCCAGTTTTCGATGTCCAATAATGGTGACAATTTGGAATACATGAATGATTGATTCGTGCAACATTTGGAAAGAGGCCCAGATACGTCTTTAAATAAAATTTTATTCAGAATATGCAGAGAAATGTAGTTATATGTTGAATCTTACCTAGAATTAACTGCAATTGCAAAGGAATTTGTTTTGATGATTCCAAAGTTGGATTTTCCTATTCTTCCAGGAGATGTTGCATCCGATAAGGAATGGAATAGAGCCCTTGTTTCCATGGGTAGTCTTCTTAGTGCCTGTTCTAGATACGGTGAATAAAAATCCTCATTTACAAAGTCAACTCGACGGAAATTTCCATCCAATGATCCATCTGCATTCAAGGAAGAGACACCATGGGTTCTTCTTCCACAATGATCTCTCCTGGAGGCACAGATGAGTGTGCAATGACGCCCAATCCCTTCTTTGGGATATGATGAATCTGTAGTTCAGGAGGGGAATATGGCTCAATTCGAACCATTCTGCTTTTTTGAGTCACACTATCTCACAAACATTCAAGGGACCACATTAATTCAAAAGGAGATAAAAAAATATCCAGATGAACCAACGGTTTTTGAGAGAGCAATGAGAGAAAGCTCTCTCTCTCTCTCCCTCGTTTCGCTTTCCTAACTTTCTTTGACTCCAGCTACGATGCACAATGGAATTTTTTTACCCTCACCTCTCCATTCACTTATTTAGTTATGTTGTATTATGGAATGATTTCAATCTATGGCTCAAACACTTAAATTAATGTATTGGAACAAACAATTCTTCAATATATATGTGAACCATTAACACAAAAGAAAGCAAGAATACTCATCGTTAATTTCTATCAACAAACTATGGCCTGTCAACACAGCATGTAGCTAACATGACTTTACCCAAAATTGATCGTGGATTAAATTTGTATTCTTCGATAAATAATTGTCGTTAATTTCTATCAAAAAGTTATTAATATAAACCCATTCGGTGTGTCCCAAGGTGCACTTAAATTACCCAAAATTGATTGTCGAAATGCCAATTGAGAAGTTGACATATTTTATTTGAAAGGGTCCATATCGGTGCCAATGTAAGTACCTCAATAAAAAAAAGCTATCGTTAAAATTCTTGGGTTTCTTAAATCACCCTACATATTTGAAATATTGTCCTGTATCAAGGAACACACCACGTGGACTTTCTAACATAAACGACTAATATAAAAGGGGTCTAACTAGTGCTGTGTCATTCCTTATTTATTTGGTACAGTGCAATATTAAGACAATCTTTTTTTTTTGAAAAAAATATACTCAAGATAATAGGTCCTTCGGACTTTCAGTACTTGAACTGTTTAAAGAAAAACCAATTGATATACTCATTGAATTAGCGACATGCAAATAAGTTAAATTTAAAGTAAGTCATAATAAAATATTGATGGGATGAATAAGTGGCCATCATTATTAGATGCAGATTCTTAAAAGATTCACTGAGGGTCGTCTTTGTACAAAGGTGAAATATCCTTCACTCCGAAAGCTGGCTTTAAGTAGTCGACTGGAACAAAGTCTGTTCGATGCCCCATATTCAGACTGAAGGTCTGTTCAACTTGGACAACACTTTAAGAGAGCCTAAATATTTAGGATCAAGGGATAGTTTGATCTGTTTATTTTGAAGTAACACATGGTTTGATTTATTAAGAGCTTCCACCGCTGCCCAAATTCTCTCTGGAGGCTTATGGATAACTCTTGGTGGAGCATGCTTCATATCATTGAAACTTTTAAACAAATGTTTGTCGTTGGGAGCATCGTTAGGCTCGTTTAGCGATTACGGTAACCTGGGAACCAAACCCAAGACATATTGCTTGGGAGAAAAGGTGCTCATTGAAAAGATGGAGTAGAAGCACGAAGATCCAATGGCACAATGGAAGAGAGTCAAACTGAGATTGACTTTCCTGGTTCATTCTTGATGCGAGAGAAGTCTTAAATGTCCTGTGAAATCTTTCCATAGTCCCGTTGGAATTCGGTTGGTACGAAGTAGTGTATAGGGTACTCAAACCCAGGAATTGTCTTTAGCTCTTTCACAGGAAACAGTAAATTGAGCTCCCCGATCTGAGTGTATGGTCTGAGGGACTTTGAATATCGATATCCATCCTGTGAAAAAACACTCATTTGTCATTGTTTCTGCTGTAGTCACTTGCAACGGAAGTAGCTGGAACTGATATCCATTTGATTGGGGGTAACGGTCCAACAAGATCGACGTGGATGGTGCTTAGTCTACAGAAATCCTGATTATATATTTCAAAATTCATACAAATAATATAAGAGGGTCCTAAACCTGTTTTGTTTTATGAGCAATGCATATATATGACGTAAAAAATTATTGGGATTTTCTCCTTTTCTTGATTTTTGTTCAAGATTATTTGTATCTTGACGCACCAGACATGTTTTTATAGGGGTCTTTGTTTCTTCGGCTTTTTTTATACCTAGAAGTTAGTAATTATACCACTTCCCTGGTTTTTATTTATTTCATAGCCATTCAATTTAAATAGTTAATAAATTGATTATATCCATTATATAAATTTATTGTCTTAAAAAAACCTTTATTTAATCCTCAATCATTGCTGACAATAACACATAAACAATGTTTATTGATGGCGAGCAAAGAGTTGCCACAACAATATTCGTAAAAATTATGGTCACATAAAATTATAATCCACAAAGTAACAATATAATGTAACGATAGTCATTATTCACTTTAATTAAAAAAAATATTATTATATGTCAGCAAATTTTACAAACTTTATATGGTTTATCAGCCTTAATTCAATATGGATCTAAGATCATTTTTTACACGAGGTTCGATAAAAATCTCTTCTTTAATCATTTTAACATCAGGAATGGGCTGATTTTTCTCCTTAAAATTGACAAATATACCTACTAATAGTTTCATGATCTTCATATTGACTAAATCATGGAATTCTAGAGAACTAAAATAATCACGCAGAAATTTTATTCCCACATGAGGGAAATATAAGAGAAATGATGGATTGGCTGAAAAAAAGGAAAATAAGAGTTGATTTCATTATTACTCCATTCCTTCAAGAGGGGAAATAAAGAAAAACAAGTTAAGCTGCATGCGTGATTCCATATATTTATAAAGCAAAGTTTGTCTTTTTGTTTGTATGAATTTCTAGATGTATAAAAAATGAATATATGAAAAGGAGTCACTGGGTGAACTGTATATAGTGCTCTCTGATGTATATCATAAACATATTTTAATCGAAGAAATAATAAAGTAGTCGTATTAATGAAATATTGCAGGCATGTGCATGTATAAAAAGAGTCCTGTTTCTATTTGTTTTTGTTATTGGTCTCTCATATATAATTTTTTATTCCTTTGCGTATGTGTTAAGATTAAAATAAAATATAAACCCTGGTATGTTAAAATGAATTTTGTACATTTTTATTAATGAGCACTCTTAAGACTAAAGTACTCATCAGTCATACTGACACATTTTTTATTTTAAACTCTTATTATTATTTTTTTATTCGACACATATGCATTGTGTTATATGCAATGATGAAAATCCATTAAAGAATTCCCATGTAAAAAAAGAAAAAAAAGCAAAAATTAACATGGTAACCCTAACAATTTGAAGAATTTTATAGAGGAGAGAAAGAATAATGCTCATGACGTTTCATTAGATCAGCTGTGACAAGAGAGGAAAGAGAAAATGATATCAACAGGGACATTGGTATGAATTACTCCGATGTCGATCCTAAATTCTACGTTGAGTCCAACCAAGATTTACAATTATAACTCCGCAACAAATCCTCAGGGTTATGCTCCGTCTTTTATAAGGATACACGAATCTTCAATCAGGTCTTGAACATAATTTAATTTAATTTCTGTTTAAGAAAGATTAAATAATAATGACAACTGCTAAGGCAAAATAAGTTAATTTTTAAAATTACCAAATTCTAAAAACGGGACAGCTAAGAAATACACCGGATTTTTATCAATGATTATATGTATATTTTTTACTAAGAAACTCTGTTATAATAACAAAAAAAAAAAAAAAAAAAAAAACCACGATAGTATAAAATAATATTAATAGGAAATGTCTATATACCTTTAATTAATAGTCAATTATCTAAACTTTATTTCTGATAACTTCAACTAATCTCTTATTACAATTTACAATTAAGTTCAAACAAATTGTAGAAGGAATATTTTGCTAATGTTCACTACAAAATGACTCGAGTTCTTGGATATTTTTGAGTTTTCTGGCATGATCCCGTTTTTTTAACTCACCCCAAAGATTTTCAATTAGAAAAAGGTCTGGATTGAACGAAGGCCACTCTAAAACCTTAATCTTACTCCTTTGAAGCCACGAGGATGTACATTTGATGGAATTCCTTGGGTCATTGTCCTTTTGGATAACATATTACGACCAAGGACTAAAATTGTTGAAGATGATTTCATATTTTCATCTAAAACATTTCAATTTTCCATTCACTCTGACAAGCCTTCTAGTATCTTTGGAAGAAAAGAAGCCCCAAAGCATTATTGATCTACCAATATGCTTTACTGTAGATATCCTGTTACGAGGAGAGAAGGCCTCTCCAGATTTCCTCCAAAGGAGGTGGGTAAAGATTTATGACATAAAAAACTCGATTTTTGTTTCATCTGATCACAATACTGTTGACCAGAAGGTCGTATCCTTCTCCAGTTGTTCTTTAGCAAACTTTAATCTTGATCTATGGTGTCAAGGTTTGAGTAATGGTGTCTTTCTTGGACATCTCCCATGATAGCCTTTTTTGTGAAGGATTTTAGTTACCGTTCTTCGTAAAACAAGAATCCCTTTCTTCTCGAAATAATCTAAAATCACTTTATTAATTGTTCTGGGGTTAATTTTGACTTCCTTTGCTACTATTCTTTGCAAGTGAAGAGATAGTTTTGATGGCCGACCAATTCTTTTATCATTACAAACTTCTTCTTATTTCTTGATTATATTACAAACAGTTGATTTAGCAACATCCAATTTCTTGGAAATCGATTTGTATCCACTGCCTTCCTTAAAAATTGAACATCTTCTTTCTGACCTGCACACACTGTTCTTTGGTCTTGGCCATTTTAGACAAAACTGAGATAGTTCATCCCATCTAAAACGATTCTCAAGGGAGGATTTAATGTACTCAGGTTAAAGAAGCTCTCGACTCTCCTGATCTTTTTGTTTGAGTAAAAACTTATTAAAAGTATTATTCTAGACTTGGATGAAAAAAATACAACAAATACCAAGAACTGACCATGAAAATAGCCGTAACTTTTGAGGGTACCAATACTGATGTACATACTAGTATCTAAATAAGTTAATAAATCTTGAAGAAAAGTGATCTAAAAACCATCATTAAGTATTTTTAAATAAGCATTTATAATAAGGAGTAATTATTTTGGCCCAATATATAACTAGGAATATTAAAATATCAAAACATCATTGAAAAAACAAAAATATATACGGGGTGCAAATACATATGCGCTTGACTGTACGTGTGAGTGTGCTCAGGAAAAACAGAGAGTAACACTGATCATTTATTGGGAAATATCTCCTATATTAAAAAAAAAGTTGTTTATATTAGTCAACTCCTAATTTCACCGGAAAATGCCGGGTACTACCGCTCTTACATAAATAAACTCAAATCACGAGTGTTTTTCCCTCTAAATAATAAACTTGGTTAATTTTTGTTTAAGTGCAGACGAAAAAAAATCTGGAAAGTGGTCCGTCAGATGGAGCTCCTCCGTAAAGAATTCATATGGGGGTATCCATATTGATCTCATCGTAATCTCACAAAGTTTCATTGTTGTTGTCTTTTTTTAAACCCTTGATCCCCCCTTTTTGACACACATATCTACTATTTAGTGATCCCTAGACTAGAATAATAAGGTTAATTACTTTAAACTTGACTTGATTAAATTATTAACAATTTGAGACTTGGCTCGTACTTTAATTCCAAGTACTTTTGACTTCATTTTGATTTGAGTTTTTTAATTTGGAAATACATATGAATATTAAAAAGTGCAGATTTCAGGGATATTTTCATTTGGAAATTGAAAAACTACATAAGTCTTCATTGATATTTTATTATTATGCTTCCGATCCACAAATTTACGTTTATAACTTGGCATAGGGCCTCTATTTTTTTTAATAAATAGACAAATGGTATTAATAGTACTGTAACTAAATATTTCATGGATGGTTGATATAATATTAGTTACTACTAGTGTAATTTTTATTATTTTGATGTCTATCTTATAAATATTATTGGATAGCACGTTATAAAGTTCAAGTGCCCACAGTTACATATATTGTCCCTTGTTATGTAATAAATTTGTCATTTTAATAAATGATGTGATAAGATTAATTAATAATTGGTATTTAAATACAAGGTAATGATTGCACAGGATGCGACAACTATTTTACAACCAACACAATCATCCAATAAAAAATAAAAAAGTACCAAATAAAAGACTCCTCCTGGAATTGGATTTTGTGTTGCGGGATGATCTATTGTTGTGTTGCTCAACTGCATTGTCATTGGGGCTCATGTCTGATGAGCTTAGAGGCAAAACACTGTGTTCAACAGAGTCAAACATAATAATTATGACCTTATCTTCTAGTCAGCACACTTTACTGTTGATTAATAATCACTTCCAGAACCTTCCAGTTCATTTCTCACTCTCCAGGCTTAATAAGTTTGGAATCTCAACATTGTCTCGTCTAGTATGGATTGCAACTAGGGCACTCTACTTTTTTCATGATTGTGCAATCAATAATCAATCGATCGATGCCATATTTTCTTGACTCACGACAAAGACTTCTGGCTAGCTGCCAAAATAACAAGCAACGCCCTACCTGGGGATGCACAGCTGTCGCAGGCTCTCAAAGTTCGTTGTTAAATAGCAGCCACACGCTATAACTTCCATAATCTGCTTATAAAAGTGACAATCTGTACAGAAAACGCAATTTATATACATCCCATATACTGCCCTTTTCTGTACAATCATGTTCTCCCTAACGAGGAAATATAACATAACATGTTATTAAAAAAGAATAAAACCTACATTGAAAAAGTTATTCAATTAAAATGGCGACTTTTCTTATTTGGGGACTACTCCTTAAAAAAAGTGCCAATAGAAATATAATTTAGGTAAATATCACTAACATAAAAATTTACACTGTATTTGGAAATCTGTTGTCGAATTTTCTGCTTCATTATTTGATTTAACATAGTTGTATTGACCCCGATATGGCCTTTCAAATAAAATCTATCAATTTGTCATCCTTTTATAATCAATTTTGCCTACTTTATGTGCAATTTACTACACTCCAAAAGGGTTCATAAGAATAGTTTATTAATAAAAATTGAAGATAATTTGTCACAAAATGCGAATATAATGTAGATTCAATTTTGAGAAAATTCATTCTAGTTTGCTTTGCTTTTCTACAAGCAAACAAGGGTTGAACACAACTATTATTTTGTAAGTCCAGACTTGCCTTTTGTTCAATTCTGAAGCTTTTGTGTCTTTATTTCCAAGTCAAGTTCCATATCATGGCTAAAATGATTCAACCAAGTGGATTTCGAGCCTTAAATATTGAAATATAATATATTTCTTTGAATACTTTAAATTCTGACGTTATTTACGAGTATAATTTGAATAGTACTCCTTATAAATTATGATCTATAATCATTTCTTTTTAGGGTAATTATACAGGGATTGCCAGGATCTTTATTCATAAAAGATTTTTTAAATACACAATTTGACAAAATATTTTCATTTTTGGACATTTGTGTTAGAAATAGGACAAAAAAAAATCGATACTAGTTTTTTAAATCAAAATATTTGAGGACTACTGTCTATAAATGCTTACATCTAAAATGAATTAAAATAGATCGTTTATAATAATAACCCTTTACTATTATTTTTGTTTAATAATTGAGATTGTTTCACTCATGGCCTCCCTAATAAATATAAGGGCACACATTCAACATGTTAATACCTTTTAAAGCTATCTGTTTCTGTTCCATAACGTAAAATCTTTTTATAAACTTTAGTAGCTTAATATTAGTGTTGAAACTCGGTACAAGACCGATTTATTTCCGGTTCGATCATATGTGATTTTTTTTAGATCGATTAAGGATAGATATTCCAGTTTAGACTGCAACCTCTGACCGTCGACCGAAATTTACTCCTTTCCAAATTGTGAACCAATTTTTACAGACTCAATTCAGAGTGGTCCGTTAAAATCTGAGCACTTTAAATTTTAAACTTCAAAAAGAAATAATTTATTAATTTACAATGGAATTTTACAAAATTAATACTATAAATAGATGTGTGGTTGAGCTCTCTTAACCATTAATGTAGGCGCAATGATGCCTTCCAACGGCAGCAGAAGCCCTTACACCCACTGCAGATGTAATACACTGTCAATGGCGTACCAGTGCTGGCTGACAATGGCTTTGATTGACTCGATTTTTGTATGACGAACACTGCAGACCTTCCCCTTGGCATGCAACTAAAATTTGGGGCTTGGCATCAGGGCTGGGGGGTTGCAAAAGTATCAAAAAATACTTCAAAATAAAAGTTTATGCTTTAAAATATCGAAATATGAATTAATTTCAATCAACTAAACCTTCGCTAATTATTGAATTAGTAAGGGTTCATATTTTAATGGATCACCCGGGAAATGTTCTTTATCTTTACTCGTATCTTGATAACACAGAGAAATCTCAAAACATTGACCGTTACTAAGCCAAAAGTAGCCTGAAAGACCTCAAACTTTGAATAAAAGTTGGTTTTTTATTATCCTTAGTAGAAAAGGTATCTCTGCTAAAAATACAAACACAAAAACCGAAAATTTTAATACGTACATTAAGACCCTAGCTTGTGTTCCCAATTCCGATTTTTGAAATCCCTCTGCGTACGTACATTGTACATACACCCTAATGTAATCGAATACTCATATTTTAATTCAAATTCACTCTCATTTCGAAAAAATATAACTTAAATTATCTAATGAGAAAATATAATATGCCATATACATAATTAACTCTGATATATGATTTTAGCGGTTAGAGACATAGAAAAAAATATCATTTGACTTATTCGGAAAATTTATCAGTTCCATATAGAAAAATGATTGGATTAAAGGTATGACAAAATTTGCAAACGATTCAATAGTAAAACTTTTCATATATTTATTTAGGCAACATTATTAATATTATTTGGACTAATTAGCTTTGTAAATTGTGGCTTGGAAAATGTTACTACGTCAGTACAATTAAACTCCACACTGAAAGAGGCGACGACACTGAGTAATGGTGGGCATACAACTGAAAATGTAGAACTACTTTCAACAGTATCAAATAAAGGAGAAAGTTCGACTACGGAGAAGAACGAAGAAATTGAAAAGAAGGTCGGAAAGGATGGTTTGAGCACAAAACCACCTGGAGATTACAAAGGTACTAATTTTGAAGAAAACGAGGAAGGTTTGGAATCAGAAGAAGGGATCATGAACCAAGAGCAAATCTACGAAGGCGAAATTAACGACAACGCTTTGGAAGAGGAGCGTAGTGATAAGTTTGGGGAATACTTTCCACCCAAGTTCCAATTTAAATCTCATGATAACCTCCCTCCAAACCTCGTAAATACATTATCAGAAACATTGGATAATACTCCAACCAACCCAATGGAAGAAACTATTCATAAAGGGGGCGAATCTCCAGATAAAAAATATTTGCCCCAAGTAGAGGGTCATTTTGACTCCCTCACTCACAACTGTACTGTGTTTGATGTTTCAAAAGGTGCTGAGATTAGCACTCCTTATCTGGACCGAATTTATAAGACCGAAACACTCAAAGTAAAAAAAATCGTTTTAAAAGATTATTGCTATGAATCCGCCTCAACAGTTTGTACTCAATCTGAAAGAATTATTCCCAATCAACTTTGTAAGATTGCCTATGAACGAAAGCAAGAGCACTCAATCATTAAGAGTGTAAAGGTATATTACAAGAAAGAGGCTAGTACGAAGTGGGTGACTGTTTGCAAAAACACCTATCAGCATAAAGTTGGCTACCATGATGGATATGGAAAACCAGTTTGTAAAGAGGTTTCTCAAAGAATCGCATTCAACACTCCTGTGTTAACTCCAGATAACATTCCTGTGATTGTATCTTATCCCGCACCCGTTAGAAAATGCGTTAATGGTCAAATCATTCTGCCATTAATCAATTGCAAAACAAAAACTGAGAAAAAATGTATACATGTTCCGGATGTTGTGGATGAAATAAAGGAACTAAAGGTCTGCAGCTACAAACTAGGAAAACCCAAATGGATTCCTATTGATTTGAAACTTCCAAAGCAAATATGTGCAGAAATTGTCAAAGCTTATTAAATATATATAATATGTATAGCAAATGTACACTTTTGTAGTCCAATAAATGATTCGTCTAGTTTAATAAAAGTTGTTTAACGCAAAATCATTGTTAACCCTGTGATTTCCACATGAGTTCAATATTAAACTTGAATGGACGTAAAATAGGAAGGAGTATAAACTGATGGATATCAAATTGACAAATCTATATAAATCAAGGAGGGATGGAAAATAGACATCCTAGGGAAGTCATACGCTTGCTTTTTGTCTTTACAAATAATAATAAAAAAAAGAATTTAATTTTTAAAACTGGTAATTTACGCATACATAAAATACAACGGGCGTGTCCCCAGGAAAAAGATTATTATTATTGAGCGTCATTAACCGTATTTTCTTTGAAAGAAATGGTTCCTCACTATAAAAGCCTGTTGATGCCCGTTAGTCAAGTATCAGTTCTTCGTTGCGACTTAGCACATTAACAAACAAGAAAACAAAATGAAGGTACTGAATTCATTTTACAGGAAATTACTTTAAGTTGAACATTGAATTATTTAAATGTTTAAATCGATTTTATTTTCTTTAGGTCATTATTACGTTTGCCTGCTTGGCTTTGGCTGTATCTGGAGAGCAAAAATCCTTCTCCTCCTTCACTGGACATGGTGCTACCTACGGCTACAACCATGGACACCATGGTGCTCCATCTTACCCACAACAAGCTCCAACACATCCTAAGCCAACCCCAGCTGCAGCTCCAGCTTACCCTGCCCATCCCCCAGCATACCCTAAGCCTGCTCCTTACCATCCCGCTCCAGCTTATGCTCCCTACAAGCCTGCTCCAGCATATGCTCCTTACAAGCCCGCTCCATACCAGCCTGCTCCATACAAGCAACCTGCTTATGCTCATGAAAAGCCCAAGCACAATTGCACCGTTCAAGATGTAACTGAATCCGCCGAAGTTTGTACCCCTGCTTTTGAAACTTCCTGCGAAACCGTTGAGTTACCCATTAAGACCATTGTTGACAAAGAGTACTGCTACATTTCCACACGTACTGTCTGTACCGAGTCCATTGAGGAAATCCCCAATGAAATCTGCACCTACAACTACCAAAAGAAATACGAAGATACCACCGCTAAAACCGTTGAAGTCACCTTCAAGAAGGAAACCAACGTTCAAATGGTCACTGTCTGCCAACCTGGATATGGTCATGGATACCAAGCTTATGGACACCAATACTGCAAGGAAGTTGCTCAAGAAACCGCTTACAACGTTCCCGTTGTTACACCCATTGATGTTCCCGTCAAGGTTTCCTACCCTGAACCCATCAAGACCTGTGTCAACAAGCCTATCTCTCTTCCACGCGTTTCCTGCTCTGACATCCAAGAAGAAAAATGTATCAGTGTTCCTGAAATTGAAGAATCCGTTCAAAGCGTCGAAAAGTGCTCTACCAAGCTTGGAGCTCCTTCATGCCAACAAATTGAGTTGTCCCTCCCCAAGCAAGTCTGCATTGAGCTTGTTTATGGTTATGCTCATGACACCAAGGAAGCTGAGACCTATGCTTAATTGCAATATTAAATACCTTGTTTATCTTATTTATTGTTTATATAAAGCAAAAATGTTGTTTTTATAGTATATTTTGTTCTACCTTGCCCAATGTGATAGAGTCAATAAATCAAATTTGAAGAATATTTTGAGTTTTTTCATTAAAAAAAAAAAAAAATAGTCTTAGACTTCCTTAACACATTCCTAATATATGAAAAGATCTTATTCTCTAACATCTTTAAGCTTATTACATTTATAATTGTTTCTGTACATATTGCAACCTTTATTTCTTAGCACCAAATGAAAAATGATACTTTTCAGAGGTAGAGACTTACGAATCCATTTTTTGAATACTTGCGACTTGATTTAATCTCACAATCAAAGACTCCTTACTCGAGTTGGACTCAACAGCTAATTTATACTGAACTCAATAAAATTCTCAGCACATTGATCCTTATATTATAATTATGTATGTAAAATGAGCTCAAAAGACATCTGAGGACAGAAACTGCACTCCATCAGAATATTCAAGTTCTTACGCTTGACATGGACTTGTATACAAAAACTTGAAACTTGACTTGGACTTATATAAGTACCTCTCGAGTTAGCAAATTTTTTCCCCCTTGTTGGACTTTATTTAATAGTTAAGGTATTTTCAAAGCTTAACAAGAAATAATTGGAGTTCCAGAAATCATCGTTCAAAAAACAAATAATGCTGAGCAAAAGTACAAAAATCTGCAGCTGGCAATGAAGACATAGGAATTGTTGGGAATACAGAGTGGTGAAGTGTCCGAATACTCTAACATGAATGGACTTAATATGTACATGCTTTGTCAGCGTTGTCAATAGCTCGTAGGTTGTAGGTTTATTCAATAGATTCTCAATGTTTTCTTCATTAATGTAGGTGGGGTGGAATATATTTAGTATCTACTACCTTCAGATGAATCATCTTCAAGCTCTATATTGCACTCCCTGAGACACTTAACACAGTTACATAATAACCCTTTTGAAATAAAGTGTAGTACATATCATCACAATGATTCATTATAGCCTTCTGAATACTAACAAGATTCTAGTCAACTTTAATCGAAAATACAGATACATTCGTAAAGCAGTTAATTAATTAATTCACATAAAAACAGCATGATCTTAAAAATGGGAATATTGCAACTTTTGGACGCAAAACTTAATTAGAAAATGCTTCAAAATTCACAAATACAAATATAATTTTTGAATTCCCCCCCTGCTTTTTTTAATCATTTCGTTTGTTTTTTCTATTATAATGATGGATGAAGATTCGTTAGATATAGTAAAGGGCTTGACAATCCCATCATTGAGGAAATTGAAAAAAAATTACATTTATCTTCCTTATCAAAAATAACTGACTACGAAAATATTGGTATCGTGACATCACGAATACTATCACACAGTGAATATAGACAATTTTTAGGTATATATAGTTATAATATATATCAATCAACTCTTTAAACATATGTTGCCCGTCAACAAATAAACAAGCTAGAATGATTTTCCTCAAAATTGAGACTGGATTACACACATTTTTGTATTTTTGACGCGTAATTATCATCAATTTCTATCGACAAATTACTCTGATTAATCTTTTGTGTCCTTGCATATTGCACTTTAAGTATTAGAAATTTATGTATTATATTTTAAAGGATACATATCGGGGCGGAATTAAATATCAGTAATCAAATGCTGACTTTACAGTTTTGCTTATCTCCTTGTGCATCTCCACTTATCCCAGACATTTGAATATAATGCCTTAAATAACCTTAATATGTCTATGAAATATTGGGCTGTATGTTGAAATGATGTAAAGAGATTATGATTTTTTTCCATATTTTTTTTTGAATTAACTCTCCAAAATTATTTAAATAAATAATATATTTATATTTTAAGGTAATTCATTCTTTTGTAACTATAGAATCTTCCGTCTCTATCATTAAAGCAATGATGGACCAAAATAGTGAACCCAAGTCGCATATGATCTTCAAAAGACTTGTATGTGACGCTCTAAATCGTTTCTACGAAGCAATTCAGTTGAAATTCTAATTCAATTACTCGTAGTTTTAAATATAAAGTAATCTTAAATATACTTAAAATTCAAATGTAATTTCAAGTCTTTTTTCGTTCTCTTTTTAAAGGAAAGGCTGAGAAATAAATATTTATTTTATCTCTCAACCTCTCGTCTAAAAATAAATATAAATAAAACTAAAATTATTTGCTCATTAGATTTTAAATGTGGAGTTATTCTTCATTTTGTAATATTAAATTGTTTACAGGTTTATTTCATGTGTTGAAGATAAGAATATTTTATGAGGGCAACTTAAGTCATGCCCAAATATTAAGAAATACATAATTTAATACAAATTTTGAACAAGGAGGTTCTAAATCAAAAAAAAATTTTACAAAAGACTTTTATTTCATTTTTGGCTTCTTAAAATATTATGAAAATATAGCATATTAATTTTGTGAATTGGCGACATTTGGAGTTGTCAAATCTTCCCTTATTTTTTTGATTATCCCAATAGAGCTATGTGGATTTTTAGCCAACCTTACTCCACCGAAAATAAAAAATAAATTGCAGAGCCGTTTTGTGACCTTTTTTTAGAAAAAAAAGGAAAAAATATCTTTTTTACTTTATTTACCATATAATTTTTTTTTTAATAAATAATTTTTCTAATTTAGTTACTGTTTGAACTTTTATTAAAGACCGTCTTATGTTCTTGTTGAAATAATTTCATCAAATGCCGTTTTTCTATAAATTTTTTTCTATTACTAAAATGAACTTTTTAACCCTTTGCAAGAGAACTTGAATTCTCTACACCCCAAATTTGATGAAATTGCTTTAAATCCGTTTAAAATGGATTTTTTAACTAAAAACAGCATTAATTTGATCTGGATACATCTTTCACAATGAATACAACTCTTTGTTTCCTTCAAACATGTATTTTCTAGGAACTATTGGCAATTATTTATCTAGTTTAGTTGAATTTGATTAATTTCTTCACTTTTAACCCGTTTTTTATTGATTTATTTCCGTATTTTCAGTATAAAGTATTTACATTGCTACAAACATAATATCAGCTGTAAATTCAAAGTTAATGAGGCCATTTTTAGTAGCAAATGTTTGTTAACAGTAATTAATATTTCATAGAAGATTTTATCGAAAATGAAATCTAATGTTGTTATGATTAATATGCGTAATTTTAACTATGTCAACTGTGTCAAGGAATAAAATTTCAACAAATATTTATAAACTATATCAAAATGGATGATGTTCACTTACGGATGGTCAAAAAAATTTATCCCCGACTCTCTATGATGTAATTAATACCATTTCGACATGATATTCAGGCCTAGATAATTTAAGGTTTATCCCCCCTCTCCAATGAGGATATCCGGGGTTTTAGGCCTTACCCTCTTCACTATAAGTGGCCATATGGTTTGAAAATGTCCCCTTTGACGATAATTCAATTAATTCTCCCTATAAAAGGAAAGATCTACTTCACAATAGACTTAAATTATATATATCAACTCTTCCAAATTTATGAAATAGTCTACATTATGTAATTAGATCTCCTAGTTACGTAAACTGTAATAAACTCTTTCGAAACAATAAGAAAATATGGTTAATTCCTTTTGCAAAATTCAACACATATTTAAATTGAATAAAAATGAGTAAACTTTTTTAGTTTTAATCAAGGAACCATTTAGAAGATCAGTTTTTAAAAATTGGGAGAGTGTTCATCAAATCATGTTAGTATTATACTTTTTTATTTCGTTATACAAAACAAAGATATTTCTTCAACGCCCATTTCCATATATCGGGCGTGTCTTCGGGAAGAAGATTTTTGAGCGAAACAACAATATCATAGTACATATCCTATTATGTATAAAAGGAGGTTGTTGTGAGATGAACCATATCAGTTGTTCAATTGAGTCCCACAAATAGACATCAATAAATAAAATGAAGGTACAAACATACCTCATTATAAAAATGAACAGCATAATAATGACTAATATAAATATTATATTCCATTTCATTTTCTTTAGGTTTTCATCACTATTGCCTGCTTGGCTTTGACTGTATCTGGAGAACAAAAATCCTTCTCCTCATTTTCTGCTCATGGTGCTACCTATGGTTACAACCATGGACACCATGGTGCTCCATCTTACCCACAACAAGCTCCAAAACATCCTAAGCCAACCCCAGCTGCAGCTCCAGCTTACCCTGCCCATCCCCCAGCATACCCTAAGCCTGCTCCTTACCATCCCGCTCCAGCTTATGCTCCCTACAAGCCTGCTCCAGCATATGCTCCTTACAAGCCCGCTCCATACCAGCCTGCTCCATACAAGCAACCTGCTTATGCTCATGAAAAGCCCAAGCACAATTGTACCGTTCAAGATGTAACTGAATCCGCCGAAGTTTGTACCCCTGCTTTTGAAACTTCCTGCGAAACCGTTGAGTTACCTATTAAGACCATTGTTGACAAAGAGTACTGCTACATTTCCACACGTACTGTCTGTACCGAGTCCATTGAGGAAATCCCCAATGAGATCTGCACCTACAACTACCAAAAGAGATATCAAGACACCACCGCTAAAACCGTTGAAGTCACCTTCAAGAAGGAAACCAACGTTCAAATGGTCACTGTCTGCCAACCTGGATACGGTCATGGATACCAAGCTTATGGACACCAATACTGCAAGGAAGTTGCTCAAGAAACCGCTTACAACGTTCCCGTTGTTACACCCATTGATGTTCCCGTCAAGGTTTCCTACCCTGAACCCATCAAGACCTGTGTCAACAAGCCAATCTCTCTTCCACGCGTTTCCTGCTCCGACATCCAGGAAGAAAAATGTATCACTGTTCCTGAAATTGAAGAATCTGTTCAAACCATCGAAAAATGCTCTACCAAGCTTGGAGCTCCTTCATGCCAACAAATTGAGTTGTCCCTCCCCAAGCAAGTCTGCATTGAGCTTGTTTATGGTTATGCTCATGACACCAAGGAAGCTGAGACCTATGCTTAAGTGCAATCTTTAAATAAATTGTTTATCTTATTTATTGTTTATATAAAGCAAAAATGTTGTTTTTATAGTATATTTTGTTCTACCTTGCCCAATGTGATAGAGTCAATAAATCAAATTTGAAGAATATTTTGAGTTTTTTCATTTTTTTTTAAACAAATAGTCTTAGACCTTCTTAACACATGTTTAATAAAAATTTATTATATAATTCTCCAATATCTTTTAGCTTATATATTTATAATATTATTTCAGGCCATATTGCAATTTATATTTCTTAGCACCTAATGAAAATTGATTCTTCTCTGAGAACCTCTTAAAAACAAATTTTTCTATCACGTTACTTTACATAAAAGTACCATAATGGTTAAAAAATCGGGAATAGTACAACTTTAAGAGGCAATTTATTATTAGAAAATCCTTAAAAATCACAAATAGAACCCTACAACATTTTATTAATTCCTCTGAACCTCTTTGTATCATCTCATATGTCTATTCTATCAATATGATCGAAGAATTGTTGTAGAATCTAAAAATGGGATTGAAAATCATACCATTGAGGAAATTAAATTAAATAATAAATTATAATCAATAAAAGATCTATCTTCCTTAGCACAAAAAGGAAAAAAACGCACTATGTAAATATTGCTATTGTGACTACACGAATACTATCCCATAGTAAATATTAAATGTAAATTGAACAATTTTTAGCTATACATCTTAATAATAGTTCTTTATACTTATGTCAGTAACACAACAACAAAATTGAGTTTGGATAACAGTGTATTAAACTTTTGCTAATCTTTTTGTGCATATCAACTCATCCCAGACATTTTTATATAATGTCTATAATTGATTTAAATAAGTATATGAAATATTAAAAGTAATTTTAACATACAAAATAAACATTATAAAAATATAGTTTAGAATATTTGTTTTGTATTGAGTCACTACACTTAATGATATATTTATATTTTTAAGCTTCTTTATTGTTTGGCAACTACGGAACCTTGTTATGATAAAGCATGAATGGAGAAAAAAATGGACTTTGGGTAGAATATAATCTTGTAAATACTTGTATATTACCGACTGAATCGCTTCCATGATAAATGTCCAAAATATCGAATATTATTTTTCCAAATTTGGAGGCCCCAAATGTTTCCTCATTTTTGTCAATACTCCCGTAGAACCATTAATTATTTTAGCCACTCATTTTCCTCCTTATAATTAGAAACACCCTTTTGTGAGCTTTTTTTGGAAGACAAAACTATTTTTTTTTAGTTTATTTACAATATGTAGCAAAATATTCAAGACAATATTTTTGTTATATTTATTATTTAAACTTTTTTTAAAAGACTTCTTGTGCCATTTTCAAATAATTTCATGTAATTACATTTTTTAAGAATAATTTTTCTATTAATAAAATTGCTCTTTTGAAAAGAAGGTCACTCATTCACCCCCTTTTCCCCTGATCCCTATGACGTCATTTATGCCATTATATTCAGGGCTATGTAATTTTATGTTGACTTCCCTCTAACAATCAACGAGGATACCCATTGACTTAAAACTTACTTACTCCCCATCTCCAAGGTGATCACATGTTAGATGAATGTCCCTGAGACCAGTATTTTCCAATCTTTCAAATATAGCGGCCCATTTTTGAACAAGCAATCAGCGACGACGCCAGTTTTTAAAGTATCTTATATGTAAAATTCTTTTTTTTTGTACAAGAAACTACCATATATTGCGATTATGAATTGTATATTAATTAATTATTTGTGAAGTAGTATTGTATGAATTATTTACTTACGAAGAAACAATCCGGTAACCATGATGATTGAAATCATTAAGAAGACTCCTCAAACACTCCATAATGAATTGTTGATGCTATTGAGATAAGAATTATCTTGCCTCCAACCTATTCCACCAGACAGCCTGGACAACCATTGACGCAGTATTATAAATATTCTTCAGCAAATTCTCACCACTTAATGAAAAAAAAAAAGAAATCCCTGATGCTGACATCTAGATCTAGTCTTAAATTGGCTAATTTGGCGATACGGGTGGGAGAAACGATAACAGTGGTGCAACCTAAATAAAACAGAAACCAAATATGTTCACCGTTCAATAATGCCTCAGACGTTTTGTCGTATGACTCGGGGAACATTAAATTTATTGTCATATTAGCAGCGGTCATAATATATTTTTCACCGTCTTGCAAATATTATTTACATTCGTCTCAAAATCAATTATCAGCACTTTGTTATTGGTTTCGTGACCCCATTAGGGGCAAAGGAGTCCAAATATTGTGAGTCACTACCTTAGACGTTAACTCTATGAATTTGAACATATTGGATTTACTTAAAATTAGAATTTATAAAATTATATTAAACATTCAAAATTCATGAGATTGCTTATATTTATGGGTTGAAATACTGTAAATAGAGCTTCTAATTAAGCAACACAGTCATAAATTCATTCAAAACAATAAGTCAACATGTTTAATTCATTCTACAAAATTCAACACATATTTAAATTGTATCAAAATACTAAAAAAAAACAATTAATTAGTTTTAAATCAAGGACCCATATAGGAGATCAGCTTTTAAAAATTGTAATAGTGTTCATCAAATCTTGTTATTATATTTGTTGATTTGATAGACATACTAAACAAAACCACGCCCATTTCCACATATCGGGCGTGTCTTCGGGAAGAAAATTTTGAGGAAAATAAAAATATTGTACTACATATCGCATATTGTATAAAAGGAGGTTGTTGTGAGATGAACCATATCAGTTGTTCAATTGAGTCCCACAAATAGACATCAATAAATAAAATGAAGGTACAAACATACCTCATTATAAAAATGAACAGCATAATAATGACTAATATAAATATTATATTCCATTTCATTTTCTTTAGGTTTTCATTACTATTGCCTGCTTGGCTTTGGCTGTATCTGGAGAACAAAAATCCTTCTCCTCCTTTTCTGGACATGGTGCTACCTATGGTTACAACCATGGACACCATGGTGCTCCATCTTACCCACAACAAGCTCCAGCTCACACTACACCAGCTCCAACTCATCCTAAACCAACCCCAGCTGCTGCTCCAGCTTACCCTCCCCATCCCCCAGCATACCCTAAGCCTGCTCCTTACCATCCCGCTCCAGCTTATGCTCCCTACAAGCCTGCTCCAGCTTATGCTCCATATAAGCCTGCTCCAGCATATGCTCCTTACAAGCCTGCTCCATACCAGCCTGCTCCATACAAGCAACCTGCTTATGCTCATGAAAAGCCCAAGCACAATTGTACCGTTCAAGATGTAACTGAATCCGCCGAAGTTTGTACCCCTGCTTTTGAAACTTCCTGCGAAACCGTTGAGTTACCTATTAAGACCATTGTTGACAAAGAGTACTGCTACATTTCCACACGTACTGTCTGTACCGAGTCCATTGAGGAAATCCCCAATGAGATCTGCACCTACAACTACCAAAAGAGATATCAAGATACCACCGCTAAAACCGTTGAAGTCACCTTCAAGAAGGAAACCAACGTTCAAATGGTCACTGTCTGCCAACCTGGATATGGTCATGGATACCAAGCTTATGGACACCAATACTGCAAGGAAGTTGCTCAAGAAACCGCTTACAACGTTCCCGTTGTTACACCCATTGATGTTCCCGTCAAGGTTTCCTACCCTGAACCCATCAAGACCTGTGTCAACAAGCCTATCTCTCTTCCACGCGTTTCCTGCTCTGACATCCAAGAAGAAAAATGTATCACTGTTCCTGAAATTGAAGAATCCGTTCAAACCATCGAAAAATGCTCTACCAAGCTTGGAGCTCCTTCATGCCAACAAATTGAGTTGTCCCTCCCCAAGCAAGTCTGCATTGAGCTTGTTTATGGTTATGCTCATGACACCAAGGAAGCTGAGACCTATGCTTAATTGCAATCTTTAAATAAATTGTTTATCTTATTTATTGTTTATATAAAGCAAAAATGTTGTTTTTATAGTATATTTTGTTCTACCTTGCCCAATGTGATAGAGTCAATAAATCAAATTTGAAGAATATTTTGAGTTTTTTCATTTTTTTTTAGAACAAATAGTCTTAGACTTTTTTAACACATGTCTTAGAAAATTTATTATTTAATTCTCCAATATCTTTTAGCTTATATATTTATAATATTATTTCAGGCCATATTGCAATTTATATTTCTGAGCACCTAATGAAAAATGATGCCTGGTGGAGACATGGATTGTTACTCAAAACATATAAATCACCTTGAGAAGATAAGTTCAACATAATGAAGGGATTAATAATCCCACTGTTGAAAATTTTTAAGAAATTTATCAATTTTCATTAGCAAAAATAACTGACAAGTGACAACGAAAATATTTATATCATGACAACACGTTTACTATCACAACTGAAATATGTATTAATCTTAAACAATTTACATGTAAATTTACTTTAAATATAATACAATCAATTCTTCGTACTTATGTGGCCCGTCAACATAAAATATTTTTGGAATGGTTTTTCTTAAAATCAAAATCCGAAAATCAAATGACAAATTTAAAGATTTGCTTATCTTTTGTACATCTCGACTCCTCACAGACATTTGAATACAAAGCCGATAATTGACCTAAATAAGCCTGTGAAATATTGGTTTGTATGTTTAAATAGTTTAAAAAGATATGGATTTTTAGAATATTTGTTTTTTATTTACATAATACCTACAATTAATGATATATTTATATTTTTAAGCTTCTTCATAGTTTTACAATTACGCTATCTTCCGTTTTTTGATAAAAACAAGGGTGGAGAAAATTTAGGACCCTGGTTTTCAACTGATCTTGTAAATACTTGCATATCACAGATTGAATCACTTCTATTAAAAATGCCCAAATATAAAATTTCAATTTTCCGAACTACCCAAATTTGGAGGCGCCAAATGTTTCCCCAATCCTTTATTTACTCCCATAGAACCAAGTGGTTTATTTAATTATACATATTTCACCTTAAAATGAGAAAAAAAACCTTTTTTTGACTTTTTTTTAGAAGACATAATTATTTTTTACTTAATATGTATATATATAAAGGAGAATGTGTTTGTACATGTCCTTTATACGTTCCCACACCGTAGAACATAGGAGGCTGAAATTTGGCATGGGCCCCTCTTTTGAGCTTGGACAGGCTAAAACGGGGTGTCATTTTTTTTTTTTTTGGGGGGGTAATGCTATACCCAGAACACAAAAACTGTTTTTTGCAGCTCAAGGAGACTAGATAGTCGCTTGAATTATTTATCAAAAAGATTTTAATTTAAATTTTTCCCCCCAGTTTTTCATCAAACGTCAATTTTCAATTTTTTTAAAAGAAATGCAACGAAACGATACATTTCGGCTATAAAAGCAACCAATTATATAGCTATTGGGTAGTACTTTCAATATCCGGAACATTTTATTAGATAATGTTTGCAATAATTGTAAAAATGAACCAGTTATCGAGGGTTATTTTTTCGACAACATTATTTTTCATAACTTTTTTGTTCTTGCAAGTATGATTTTTTTTTGGTAGGTTTGTGTTCCTCTTTGCAATTTCGATAAATCCTATCAAGAACTTTTTTTTATAAAAATAGCACAAAAAAGTTTTTTGCAATTCTTTTTACGAATTTCGATTTGGGAATTTTTTGAAGTAAATTTAAAATAGATTTCTCATCTAGACAATTTTGTACATACATATATATTAGAATGTTTTTTGAAGTTCATAAAACTTTTTTTTTTAATATTCATCTCATTCTTCAAGTCGCAATAATATGAGTTTTTTTTTTGTTTTTTTTGAGAGTGATGGAGTTGCTATTTTCCTTACTTCACCTGGTTTATATAGTGTGAAGAATCCAAGAAAAATAGAATAAGAGTCATCAGGATCTTTTTTTTGGACAACAACGAACATTCATATTATAATCATTAGTATATATAGAAGTATTTTTGAATATTTCTTAATTTTCTTAATTAATTTGACTATTTTCAAGTGAATTCCCTCTCCCTCCTTGGCCCGACCAACCCCGGTAATCCTTAGCTAGTCTACAATAAAATGTAAAATGTTAAAAAAAATGTTTTCATTGTATATATTAGTTAAAAAGATTTTTAAAGCCTCCTTTTGCCTTTCTCAAATAATTTCATCTCTTGACGTTTTTTTTTAGAATTTTCTTTATATTACTAAAATTAACTCTTTTCAAGAAAAAGTAACTCATTTTTATATTTTTGTTCCTTATGACGTCATTTATGCCATTTTGGCATGATATTAAGCTATACCTAATGTTAAAGTGAATTTTCTCTTCTCTAACAATGATAATGATAGCCGGAGATTTAGGACTTACACCCCTCAAGGTAATCATATGATTCGTCAATTTTTCCTTAGACTAGTGGGTCTCAACTTTTCAAATATATACGTATATCCGTTTTAAAACAAGCAATCAGTAAACGACATAATGTATATGTATCTTACATATGCATTCTTTTTTGTACAAAAACTGCTACATATTATGATTATGAATTGTACATTAATTAATTATTTGTAAAGTACCTTTGCGTAAATTCTTCATCGAAGAAGAAAATCATGCAGTCACTATGAAGTTTGAAGGCATTAAGAGGACTCCTCAAACGCTCCATACGGAGTTGTTGATGCTATTGAGACAATAATTGCTCTCCTTAAACCTCTTTGACCTCTGTCGAGGAGCCTTGACCACCATGGACACAGTATTCTAATAATTCTTACAAAAACTGACCATTGATCAATGAAAAAATTAGCCCAGATGCTCCCAAACTTATCTAATGTAGTCTGAAACTAGATTCTTCCACCTTGACCACCATTGACACCGTTATATTAATATTGCTATGCAAACTCTAACCAGTTGATCTAGATCTAATCTGAAATGAGCTAATTAAGCAATACGGGTGGGAGGAACAACAGCGGTGGTTACAAAAAAAAAATAGAAACCAAAGATGTTCAATACCGCCTCAAACATTGTGTTGAGTGACATAGGGACCATTCGTGTTATAGTAGGAACTGAACTGCCTTAATATGCTATTCCTTGTGTATATATATAATATTCACATTAACCTCAAAATTAATTATAACCCCCAGAATATTGGCGACATGACCATATTTGGGATCGAAGCCCACATATTAGGAATGACTTCCGTAAAAGATAACTATATGTATTCCCATTCATAAGAGGAAAGATCTACTTCAAACTAGAATTTATAAAATTATATTAAATATTCAAAATTTATGAGATAGCTTACATTTATAGTTTGAAATTCTATAATTAGAGCTCCTAGTTACATACAGGATATTGTAATAAAAATCCTTTAGACCAATAAGACAAGATTTTCAATTCATTCAACAAATATTTAAACTGAATAAAATTGAGTAAACTGAATAAAATTGAGTAAACTGAATAAAATTGAGTAAACTGAATAAAATTGAGTAAACTGAATAAAATTGAGTAAACTGAATAAAATTGAGTATACTTAATAAATTTTTAATCCAGGAAACATTTAAAATATCATCTTTTAAAAATTAAAATAGTGTTCATCAAATCTTGTTATTATTTTACATTTTTGCTTCGTTGTACGTAACAAAAATATTTCTTCAACGCCCATTTCCACATAACAGGCGTGTCTTAGGGAAGAAGATTTTTGAGCGAAACAACAATATCATAGTACATATCCTATTATGTATAAAAGGAGGTTGTTGTGAGATGAACCATATCAGTTGTTCAATTGAGTCCCACAAATAGACATCAATAAATAAAATGAAGGTACAAACATACTTCATTATAAAAATGAACAGCATAATAATGACTAATATAAATATTATATTCCATTTCATTTTCTTTAGGTTTTCATCACTATTGCCTGCTTGGCTTTGTCTGTATCTGGAGAACAAAAATCCTTCTCCTCATTTTCTGCTCATGGTGCTACCTATGGTTACAACCATGGACACCATGGTGCTCCATCTTACCCACAACAAGCTCCAAAACATCCTAAGCCAACCCCAGCTGCAGCTCCAGCTTACCCTGCCCATCCCCCAGCATACCCTAAGCCTGCTCCTTACCATCCCGCTCCAGCTTATGCTCCATACAAGCCTGCTCCAGCATATAAGCCTGCTCCAGCATTATGCAAAGCCTGCTCCATACCAGCCTGCTCCATACAAGCAACCTGCTTATGCTCATGAAAAGCCCAAGCACAATTGTACCGTTCAAGATGTAACTGAATCCGCCGAAGTTTGTACCCCTGCTTTTGAAACTTCCTGCGAAACCGTTGAGTTACCTATTAAGACCATTGTTGACAAAGAGTACTGCTACATTTCCACACGTACTGTCTGTACCGAGTCCATTGAGGAAATCCCCAATGAGATCTGCACCTACAACTACCAAAAGAGATATCAAGACACCACTGCTAAAACTGTTGAAGTCACCTTCAAGAAGGAAACCAACGTTCAAATGGTCACTGTCTGCCAACCTGGATATGGTCATGGATACCAAGCTTATGGACACCAATACTGCAAGGAAGTTGCTCAAGAAACCGCTTACAACGTTCCCGTTGTTACACCCATTGATGTTCCCGTCAAGGTTTCCTACCCTGAACCCATCAAGACCTGTGTCAACAAGCCTATCTCTCTTCCACGCGTTTCCTGCTCTGACATCCAAGAAGAAAAATGTATCAGTGTTCCTGAAATTGAAGAATCCGTTCAAACCGTCGAAAAATGCTCTACCAAGCTTGGAGCTCCTTCATGCCAACAAATTGAGTTGTCCCTCCCCAAGCAAGTCTGCATTGAGCTTGTTTATGGTTATGCTCATGACACCAAGGAAGCTGAGACCTATGCTTAAGTGCAATCTTTAAATAAATTGTTTATCTTATTTATTGTTTATATAAAGCAAAAATGTTGTTTTTATAGTATATTTTGTTCTACCTTGCCCAATGTGATAGAGTCAATAAATCAAATTTGAAGAATATTTTGAGTTTTTTCATTTTTTTTTTAGAACAAATAGTCTTAGACTTTTTTAACACATGTCTTAGAAAATTTATTATTTAATTCTCCAATATCTTTTAGCTTATATATTTATAATATTATTTCAGGCCATATTGCAATTTATATTTCTGAGCACCTAATGAAAAATGATGCCTGGTGGAGACATGGATTGTTACTCAAAACATATAAATCACCTTGAGAAGATAAGTTCAACATAATGAAGGGATTAATAATCCCACTGTTGAAAATTTTTAAGAAATTTATCAATTTTCATTAGCAAAAATAACTGACAAGTGACAACGAAAATATTTATATCATGACAACACGTTTACTATCACAACTGAAATATGTATTAATCTTAAACAATTTACATGTAAATTTACTTTAAATATAATACAATCAATTCTTCGTACTTATGTGGCCCGTCAACATAAAATATTTTTGGAATGGTTTTTCTTAAAATCAAAATCCGAAAATCAAATGACAAATTTAAACATTTGCTTATCTTTTTGTACATCTCGACTCCTCACAGACATTTGAATACAAAGCCGATAATTGACCTAAATAAGCCTGTGAAATATTGGTTTGTATGTTTAAATAGTTTAAAAAGATATGGATTTTTAGAATATTTGTTTTTTATTTACATAATACCTACACTTAATGATATATTTATATTTTTAAGCTTCTTCATAGTTTTACAATTACGCTATCTTCCGTTTTTTGATAAAAACAAGGGTGGAGAAAATTTAGGACCCTGGTTTGCAAGTGATCTTGTAAATACTTGCATATCACAGATTGAATCACTTCTATTAAAAATGCCCAAATATAAAATTTCAATTTTCCGAATTACCCAAATTTGGAGGCGCCAAATGTTTCCCCAATCCTTTATTTACTCCCATAGAACCAAGTGGTTTATTTAATTATACATATTTCACCTTAAAATGAAAAAAAAAACCTTTTTTGACTTTTTTTTAGAAGACATAATTATTTTTTACTTAATATGTATATATATAAAGGAGAATGTGTTTGTACATGTCCTTTATACGTTCCCACACCGTTGAACATAGGAGGCTGAAATTTGGCATGGGCCCCTCTTTTGAGCTTGGACAGGCTAAAACGGGGGTGTCATTTTTTTTTTTTGGGGGGTAATGCTATACCCAGAACACAAAACTGTTTTTTGCAGCTCAAGGAGACTAGATAGTCGCTTGAATTATTTATCAAAAAGAGATTTTTCAAAAACCTTATACGAATAACTTTACCAAAATCAAAAAGTTTTTCAAAAAAAAAAAAAAAAAGTCAATTTTCAATTATTTTGGAAAAAAAACTTGCAATGGAATATGGGAAGTACATAGAATAAAGTTGTTTTATCTGGCTTGCATATAAATTTGGCAACCAAAAATTGATATTTAACTTAAATATCTGTAATTTTCTAAATAATTTTTAAAATTTTTCCTTTTTTCAATATCAAACGTCAATTTTCAATTCCGGAACATTTTATTAGATAATGTTTGCAACTATTGTAAAAATGAACCAGTTATCGAGGGTTATTTTTTCGACAACATTATTCTTCATAACTTTTTTGTTCTTGCAAGTATGATTTTTTTTTGGTAGGTTTGTGTTCCTCTTTGCAATTTCGATAAATCCTATCAAGAACTTTTTTTTTTTTAAAAATAGCACAAAAGTTTTTGCAATTCTTTTACGAATTTCGATTTGGGAATTTTTTGAAGTAAATTTAAAATAGATTTCTCATCTAGACAATTTTGTACATACTTATATATTATAATGTTTTTTGAAGTACATAAAACATTATTTTTTTTTAATATTCATATCATTCTTCAAGTCGCAATAATATGAGTTTTTTTTTTTTTTTTTTTTTTTAGAATGATGGAGTTGCTATTTTCCTTACTCTTCACCTGGTTTATATAGTGTGAAGAATCCAAGAGAAATAGAATAAGAGTCATCAGGATCTTTTTTTTGGACAACAACGAAACATTCGTATTAGAATCATTAGTATATATAGAAGTATTTTTTGAATATTTCTTAATTTTCTTAATTAATTTGACTATTTTCAAGTGAATTCCCTCTCCCTCCTTGGCCCGACCAACCCCGGGTAATCCTTAGCTAGTCTACAATAAAATGTAAAATGTTAAAAAAAATGTTTTCATTGTATATATTAGTTAAAAAGATTTTTAAAGCCTCCTTTTGCCTTTCTCAAATAATTTCATCTCTTGACGTTTTTTTTTAGAATTTTCTTTATATTACTAAAATTAACTCTTTTCAAGAAAAAGTAACTCATTTTTATATTTTTGTTCCTTATGACGTCATTTATGCCATTTTGGCATGATATTAAGCTATACCTAATGTTAAAGTGAATTTTCTCTTCTCTAACAATGATAATGATAGCCGGAGATTTAGGACTTACACCCCTCAAGGTAATCATATGATTCGTCAATTTTTCCTTAGACTAGTGGGTCTCAACTTTTCAAATATATACGTATATCCGTTTTAAAACAAGCAATCAGTAAACGACATAATGTATATGTATCTTACATATGCATTCTTTTTTTGTACAAAAAACTCCTACATATTATGATTATGAATTGTACATTAATTAATTATTTGTAAAGTACCTTTGCGTAAATTCTTCATCGAAGAAGAAAATCATGCAGTCACCATGAAGTTTGAAGGCATTAAGAGGACTCCTCAAACGCTCCATACGGAGTTGTTGATGCTATTGAGACAATAATTGCTCTCCTTAAACCTCTTTGACCTCTGTCGAGGAGCCTTGACTACCATGGACACAGTATTCTAATAATTCTTACAAAAAACTGACCACTTATCGATGAAAAAATTAGCCCAGATGCTCCCAAACTTATCTAATGTAGTCTGAAACTAGATTCTTCCACCTTGACCACCATTGACACCGTTATATTAATATTGCTATGCAAACTCTAACCAGTTGATCTAGATCTAATCTGAAATGAGCTAATTAAGCAATACGGGTGGGAGGAACAACAGCGGTGGTTACAAAAAAAGAAAATAGAAACCAAAGATGTTCAATACCGCCTCAAACATTGTGTTGAGTGACATAGGGACCATTCGTGTTATAGTAGGAACTGAACTGCCTTAATATGCTATTCCTTGTGTATATATATAATATTCACATTAACCTCAAAATTAATTATAACCCCCAGAATATTGGCGACATGACCATATTTGGGATCGAAGCCCACATATTAGGAATGACTTCCGTAAAAGATAACTATATGTATTCCCATTCATAAGAGGAAAGATCTACTTCAAACTAGAATTTATAAAATTATATTAAATATTCAAAATTTATGAGATAGCTTACATTTATAGTTTGAAATTCTATAATTAGAGCTCCTAGTTAAATACAGGATATTGTAATAAAAATCCTTTAGACCAATAAGACAAGATTTTCAATTCATTCAACAAATATTTAAACTGAATAAAATTGAGTAAACTGAATAAAATTGAGTAAACTGAATAAAATTGAGTATACTTAATAAATTTTTAATCCAGGAAACATTTAAAAGATCATCTTTTAAAAATTAAAATAGTGTTCATCAAATCTTGTTATTATTTTACATTTTTGCTTCGTTGTACGTAACAAAAATATTTCTTCAACGCCCATTTCCACATAACAGGCGTGTCTTAGGGAAGAAGATTTTTGAGCGAAACAACAATATCATAGTACATATCCTATTATGTATAAAAGGAGGTTGTTGTGAGATGAACCATATCAGTTGTTCAATTGAGTCCCACAAATAGACATCAATAAATAAAATGAAGGTACAAACATACTTCATTATAAAAATGAACAGCATAATAATGACTAATATAAATATTATATACCATTTCATTTTCTTTAGGTTTTCATCACTATTGCCTGCTTGGCTTTGTCTGTATCTGGAGAACAAAAATCCTTCTCCTCATTTTCTGCTCATGGTGCTACCTATGGTTACAACCATGGACACCATGGTGCTCCATCTTACCCACAACAAGCTCCAAAACATCCTAAGCCAACCCCAGCTGCAGCTCCAGCTTACCCTGCCCATCCCCCTGCATACCCTAAGCCTGCTCCTTACCATCCCGCTCCAGCTTATGCTCCATACAAGCCTGCTCCAGCATATGCTCCTTACAAGCCTGCTCCATACCAGCCTGCTCCATACAAGCAACCTGCTTATGCTCATGAAAAGCCCAAGCACAATTGTACCGTTCAAGATGTAACTGAATCCGCCGAAGTTTGTACCCCTGCTTTTGAAACTTCCTGCGAAACCGTTGAGTTACCTATTAAGACCATTGTTGACAAAGAGTACTGCTACATTTCCACACGTACTGTCTGTACCGAGTCCATTGAGGAAATCCCCAATGAGATCTGCACCTACAACTACCAAAAGAGATATCAAGACACCACTGCTAAAACTGTTGAAGTCACCTTTAAGAAGGAAACCAACGTTCAAATGGTCACTGTCTGCCAACCTGGATATGGTCATGGATACCAAGCTTATGGACACCAATACTGCAAGGAAGTTGCTCAAGAAACCGCTTACAACGTTCCCGTTGTTACACCCATTGATGTTCCCGTCAAGGTTTCCTACCCTGAACCCATCAAGACCTGTGTCAACAAGCCTATCTCTCTTCCACGCGTTTCCTGCTCTGACATCCAAGAAGAAAAATGTATCAGTGTTCCTGAAATTGAAGAATCCGTTCAAAGCGTCGAAAAGTGCTCTACCAAGCTTGGAGCTCCTTCATGCCAACAAATTGAGTTGTCCCTCCCCAAGCAAGTCTGCATTGAGCTTGTTTATGGTTATGCTCATGACACCAAGGAAGCTGAGACCTATGCTTAAGTGCAATCTTTAAATAAATTGTTTATCTTATTTATTGTTTATATAAAGCAAAAATGTTGTTTTTATAGTATATTTTGTTCTACCTTGCCCAATGTGATAGAGTCAATAAATCAAATTTGAAGAATATTTTGAGTTTTTTCATTTTTTTTTTAGAACAAATAGTCTTAGACTTTTTTAACACATGTCTTAGAAAATTTATTATTTAATTCTCCAATATCTTTTAGCTTATATATTTATAATATTATTTCAGGCCATATTGCAATTTATATTTCTGAGCACCTAATGAAAAATGATGCCTGGTGGAGACATGGATTGTTACTCAAAACATATAAATCACCTTGAGAAGATAAGTTCAACATAATGAAGGGATTAATAATCCCACTGTTGAAAATTTTTAAGAAATTTATCAATTTTCATTAGCAAAAATAACTGACAAGTGACAACGAAAATATTTATATCATGACAACACGTTTACTATCACAACTGAAATATGTATTAATCTTAAACAATTTACATGTAAATTTACTTTAAATATAATACAATCAATTCTTCGTACTTATGTGGCCCGTCAACATAAAATATTTTTGGAATGGTTTTTCTTAAAATCAAAATCCGAAAATCAAATGACAAATTTAAAGATTTGCTTATCTTTTTGTACATCTCGACTCCTCACAGACATTTGAATACAAAGCCGATAATTGACCTAAATAAGCCTGTGAAATATTGGTTTGTATGTTTAAATAGTTTAAAAAGATATGGATTTTTAGAATATTTGTTTTTTATTTACATAATACCTACACTTAATGATATATTTATATTTTTAAGCTTCTTCATAGTTTTACAATTACGCTATCTTCCGTTTTTTTGATAAAAACAAGGGTGGAGAAAATTTAGGACCCTGGTTTGCAAGTGATCTTGTAAATACTTGCATATCACAGATTGAATCACTTCTATTAAAAATGCCCAAATATAAAATTTCAATTTTCCGAATTACCCAAATTTGGAGGCGCCAAATGTTTCCCCAATCCTTTATTTACTCCCATAGAACCAAGTGGTTTATTTAATTATACATATTTCACCTTAAAATGAAAAAAAAACCTTTTTTTGACTTTTTTTTAGAAGACATAATTATTTTTTACTTAATATGTATATATATAAAGGAGAATGTGTTTGTACATGTCCTTTATACGTTCCCACACCGTTGAACATAAGAGGCTGAAATTTGGCATGGGCCCATCTTTTGAGCTTGGACAGGCTAAAACGGGGGTGTCATTTTTTTAGGGAGGTAATGCTATACCCAGAACACTAAAACTGTTTTTTGCAGCTCAAGGAGACTAGATAGTCGCTTGAATTATTTATCAAAAAGAGATTTTAAAAACCAACTTACGAATAACTTTACTCAAAATCAAAAAAGTTTTGGGCAAAAAAAAAAAAGTCGGTGAAAATTGTTATTTCAATTATTTCAGGTGGAAAAAAGGAACTTGCAATGGAATATGGGATTAACATAGAATAAAGTTGTTAGCAAATTATCTGGAGATTGGTTTGCATATAAAAAAGAAAAATTGATATTTAACTTAAATATCTGTAATTTTCTAAATAATTTTTAAAACCTTTTTTCAAAACGTCAATTTTCAATTCGGAACATTTTATTAGATAATGTTTGCAACTATTGTAAAAATGAACCAGTTATCGAGGGTTATTTTTCGACAACATTATTCTTCATAACTTTTTGTTCTTGCAAGTATGATTTTTTTTTGGTAGGTTTGTGTTCCTCTTTGCAATTTCGATAAATCCTATCAAGAACTTTTTTTTATAAAAATAGCACAAAAAAGTTTTTTGCAATTCTTTTTACGAATTTCGATTTGGGAATTTTTTGAAGTAAATTTAAAATAGATTTCTCATCTAGACAATTTTGTACATACTTATATATTATAATGTTTTTTGAAGTTCATAAAACATTTTTTTTTTTAATATTCATATCATTCTTCAAGTCGCAATAATATGAGTTTTTTTTTTTTTTTTTTTAGAATGATGGAGTTGCTATTTTCCTTACTCTTCACCTGGTTTATATAGTGTGAAGAATCCAAGAGAAATAGAATAAGAGTCATCAGGATCTTTTTTTTGGACAACAATGAAACATTCATATTATAATCATTAGTATATATAGAAGTATTTTTTGAATATTTCTTAATTTTCTTAATTAATTTGACTATTTTCAAGTGAATTCCCTCTCCCTCCTTGGCCCGACCAACCCCGGGTAATCCTTAGCTAGTCTACAATAAAATGTAAAATGTTAAAAAAAATGTTTTCATTGTATATATTAGTTAAAAAGATTTTTAAAGCCTCCTTTTGCCTTTCTCAAATAATTTCATCTCTTGACGTTTTTTTTTTAGAATTTTCTTTATATTACTAAAATTAACTCTTTTCAAGAAAAAGTAACTCATTTTTATATTTTTGTTCCTTATGACGTCATTTATGCCATTTTGGCATGATATTAAGCTATACCTAATGTTAAAGTGAATTTTCTCTTCTCTAACAATGATAATGATAGCCGGAGATTTAGGACTTACACCCCTCAAGGTAATCATATGATTCGTCAATTTTTCCTTAGACTAGTGGGTCTCAACTTTTCAAATATATACGTATATCCGTTTTAAAACAAGCAATCAGTAAACGACATAATGTATATGTATCTTACATATGCATTCTTTTTTTGTACAAAAAACTGCTACATATTGTGATTATGAATCGTACATTAATGAATTATTTGTAAAGTACCTTTGCGTAAATTCTTCATCGAAGAAGAAAATCATGCAGTCACTATGAAGTTTGAAGGCATTAAGAGGACTCCTCAAACGCTCCATACGGAGTTGTTGATGCTATTGAGACAATAATTGCTCTCCTTAAACCTCTTTGACCTCTTTTGAGGAGCCTTGACCACCATGGACACAGTATTCTAATAATTCTTACAAAAACTGACCATTGATCAATGAAAAAATTAGCCCAGATGCTCCCAAACTTATCTAATGTAGTCTGAAACTAGATTCTTCCACCTTGACCACCATTGACACCGTTATATTAATATTGCTATGCAAACTCTAACCAGTTGATCTAGATCTAATCTGAAATGAGCTAATTTAGCAATACGGGTGGGAACAACAACAGCGGTGGTTACAAAAAAAGAAAATAGAAACCAAAGATGTTCAATACCGCCTCAAACATTGTGTTGAGTGACATAGGGACCATTCGTGTTATAGTAGGAACTGAACTGCCTTAATATGCTATTCCTTGTGTATATATATAATATTCACATTAACCTCGAAATTAATTATAATATTGGCGATGTGACCCTATTTGGGGTCGAGGCCCACATATTAGGAATGACTTCCGTAAAAGATAACTATATGTATTCCCATTCATAAGAGGAAAGATCTACTTCAAATTAGAATTTATAAAATTATATTAGATATTCAAAATTTATGAGATAGCTTACATTTATAGTTTGAAATTCTATAATTAGAGCTCCTAGTTACATACACGATACTGTAATAAAAATCCTTTAGACCAATAAGACAAGATTTTCAATTCATTCAACAAATATTTAAACTGAATAAAATTGAGTATACTTAATTAATTTTTAATCCAGGAAGCATTTAAAATATCATCTTTTAAAAATTAAAATAGTGTTCATCAAATCTTGTTATTATTTTACATTTTTGCTTCGTTGTACGTAACAAAAATATTTCTTCAACGCCCATTTCCACATAACAGGCGTGTCTTCGGGAAGAAAATTTTTGAGCGAAACAACAATATTATACTATATATCTTATTATGTATAAAAGAAGGTTGCTGTAAGATGAACCATATCAGTTGTTTAATTGAGTCCCACAAACAGACATCAATAAATAAAATGAAGGTACAAACATACTTCATTATAAAAATGAACAGCATAATAATGACTAATATAAATATTATATTCCATTTCATTTTCTTTAGGTTTTCATCACTATTGCCTGCTTGGCTTTGTCTGTATCTGGAGAACAAACCTCCTTCTCCTCATTTTCTGCTCATGGTGCTACCTATGGTTACAACCATGGACACCATGGTGCTCCATCTTACCCACAACAAGCTCCAGCTCACACTACACCAGCTCCAACTCATCCTAAACCAACCCCAGCTGCTGCTCCAGCTTACCCTGCCCATCCCCCAGCATATCCTAAGCCTGCTCCTTACCACCCCGCTCCAGCTTATGCTCCCTACAAGCCTGCTCCAGCTTATGCTCCCTATAAGCCTGCTCCAGCATATGCTCCTTACAAGCCCGCTCCATACCAGCCTGCTCCATACAAGCAACCTGCTTATGCTCATGAAAAGCCCAAGCACAATTGTACCGTTCAAGATGTAACTGAATCCGCCGAAGTTTGTACCCCTGCTTTTGAAACTTCCTGCGAAACCGTTGAGTTACCTATTAAGACCATTGTTGACAAAGAGTACTGCTACATTTCCACACGTACTGTCTGTACCGAGTCCATTGAGGAAATCCCCAATGAGATCTGCACCTACAACTACCAAAAGAGATATCAAGACACCACTGCTAAAACTGTTGAAGTCACCTTTAAGAAGGAAACCAACGTTCAAATGGTCACTGTCTGCCAACCTGGATATGGTCATGGATACCAAGCTTATGGACACCAATACTGCAAGGAAGTTGCTCAAGAAACCGCTTACAACGTTCCCGTTGTTACACCCATTGATGTTCCCGTCAAGGTTTCCTACCCTGAACCCATCAAGACCTGTGTCAACAAGCCTATCTCTCTTCCACGCGTTTCCTGCTCCGACATCCAGGAAGAAAAATGTATCACTGTTCCTGAAATTGAAGAATCTGTTCAAAGCGTCGAAAAGTGCTCTACCAAGCTTGGTGCTCCTTCCTGCCAACAAATTGAGTTGTCTCTCCCTAAGCAAGTCTGCATTGAGCTTGTTTATGGTTATGCTCATGACACCAAGGAAGCTGAGACCTATGCTTAATTGCAATATTAAATACCTTGTTTAACTTATTTATCGTTTATAGAATTCAAAATTGTTTTTTACTAGTATATTTTGTTCTACCGTTTGATGTAGTCAATAATAAATCCAATTTTAAGAATGTTTGAAATGTTTTCATTTTGTGTTATTGTGAAAAAACAATTTTTAGACTTTTTTTAACACTTGTTTTATAAGTTAGAAGATCTAATTCTCTAATATCTTTATGCCAATACATTTATAATTATTTTAGTACATATTGCAATCTATATTTCTTAGCACCAAATGAAAAATGATGCATGCTAGAGAGAGGAACTTGGACTTTGAACTTAAAAAATAGTCTTGAGTACATTTAAATATTACATTTGTATAAAAGAAAAATTCGTACATATTTGACACTATTTTTATATTTGGAAAACTTTTAACTTGAATTTATCTCACAACTCGAGACTTGATTAGGACTCTAAACCTAATTTTTACTGAATTTAATTAAATTCTTAAGACTTTGATCCTTATATCATTATCATGGTCTTGAAATAAACTAAAAAGAAACCCAAGGATTCAAACTGTTCTCAATCAATATAGTCAAGTACTTGGGCTTGACTCGGAATTGTGAACAAAAGACTTGGAACTTTGGTGCCAGCCAATTACGTCATTATCCCAATCGTTGGACTTTATTCAATAGTGGGGATATTTTTAAAGCTTAATAAGAAATAATTGGAGTTCCAGAAATCATCGTTCAGAACACTAATGATGTGGAGCAATAGTTAACAAATCGACAGGTTTTAAAGAAAACATAGAAATTGTTGGGAATACAGAGTGGGGAAGTGTCCGAATACTCTAACATGAATGGACTTAATACATGCTCTGTCAGCGTTCTCAATAGCTACTAGGTTGTAGGTTTATTCGATAGATTCTCAATGTTTTTTTGTTAATCTAGGGGGTTGGGGGGTGGAATATACTACCTTCAGATGAAGAATCTTTAAGCTCTGTATTGCACTCCCTGAGACACTTAACACAGTTAAATAATAGCCCTTTTAAAATAAAATGTAGCATAATCATCATGATTCATTTGAGCTTCCATGATTATAACTTGCTTCGAATCAATTTTAAGTTGCTTATATACCGGATATTTAGATCGCTATCGAAATAACGGCATTACCTCTAAATTATTAAAGTCATGTGTTATAAGCAATTCCAATTTCTGGATTGATCCATCTATAATATTAACAATGAAGGTAAGTCCGGTTGAAATTAATTAGAGAGATTGCAAAGAACTGCGGTCATGATTTCCTCATATTTTAACCAAATGGAAAATCTTGTCTGGGGCTATTTTAAGAAACAAACTAAGAGAGCCTCTTATTAAAATAAATACAGCTTTAATCCTACCATCAAGGAACAGTTCTGTCATCTTCCAAGACACCTGTTTGTGAAGCACTCAGCAAGTTTCGGAGGCTGTGTCCAACTTCTTATCAATAACAATGGAGAATACTTTAAATAATCTGCAAAACTATAATATGTAATATAAACTAATTAGTTTTCCAATAGATGGCTGTACTAATGTTTATCTTCAGCTGTATAATTGAAATCAGAGGGTCAAGAAAGAATAAGATTTAGTACTAAAAAAATGTCTTTTTTTTTGGACAGATTTCTCATTGTTTGAGTGCAACTCAAAGATGGACTCAAGCAAAGAGAAAATACTATGTAAATGTTTTAATATTTTTCTTCCAACAAAGCGAAAAAACAAGCCGAGCGGCTGAAAATGCAATAATGTTTATTGTTCTGATATTGTAAAAGCCAATCACGTGGAAGTTTAGTTTTGTCAAATCCGTTCCAGTAATTTTGATGTTAGAATGCATCACGCTCTGGAAGGCCAATTGTCGAATATGTGGACAAAATAATGGAAATCGTCGAGTCCAAATGTCGTCATATAAACACTGTTTTGGTTGCCAAGGAGATAAATATTTTTGAAAAAAAGATATTTTTAAACTAATGGATTTATTTGAAACACACCTATTATTTTTATAAACATTGGCTGGATTTGGTTATGGTTCACGTTACCGTGTATTTCTTATACAATTTTGTAAATTTTGCGCAATAAATTTTTAAAAAAATAAGAAGAAATTTTTTTAGAGCTTCGTTTTGAGGGTCATATTTCAAACTGAATCAAAGTTTGCATTTTAGAACACTTTGATTATTATTTACTTTATATAGAATAATTATATATTTTAAACTTGATAAAATTTAACATTTATTAGATAAGCGTTAGAGCCCGTTCATCCATACATAATATATCATGAATTAGTGATTGCTAATATCATAAAAACATTTTGACATTTGAAATTGCAATAGAATGAATAGGAAATATTTATCTATGAAACATTAAGAAAATTTTATTAATTAAAAAAGTATTAGTTTAAAAAAAGAAAGATAATAATTGGTTAGAAATTACTTTTATAATCAGAGTTATAAATTTTAAGGACTATCTTTATTTAAAAAAATCGAAAAATGACGTGCTTATCCTAATAACTAGAATAATCTTTGAAAGGAGAACGACTTAGTTGTAATTACTTTTTTTTTGTACAGGGTCCAGTAACTTGAAATCGTCTTTCCAAAGAGCAAAACACAAGTCCATCAGTAATTAAAAAAAAGAGGATATAAAAACTTGTAAAATTAATTTGCCACATTTCTTGTTTTATAGCTCCAGATTTTTAGTCGATTAGGTAAGTACTAATTGGCGACTCCTCAAATGTCTTAAAAATGTTAGTTTTGCTGAAATAAATCCTGTTCAAATGAATTAATTTGAAGAAATTGTACAAATTTAGAATTCTTACATGACACCAAATTTAATAGCAGCAATTTTAGCTCTAAAAGTAAAATTATATATGGCCTTATTTGACTTCAAAGAATTTTGGCAATTTCAAATTATGAAAATTAATAGGTTCTTTTTTTGTATATTATAAATTCAAGCAAGTAACTGATTTTCATCAATCCCACAAATAAAAACTTGGGAACTCAATTGCAATTCGTTTAATTTAAAAAAATATTCTCTCAAAATATTTTATGAATATTTATTTTCGACAGCAAACGCACGTTCCTCAATAAGCCAACGCTTAAAAGCGACTGACTGTGTTTCGTAGAAAACTTTAAAATACTGCCTCTGGAATGAAACCACGCCCACTATAGTACTACTTCTATAGCCTGATAGCTACGCATTATAATTAAAGAGGTTATATATCTTTTTTTTGAACTATTTAAATGTTAAATTTTCATAAACAAATATTTAATGAGAGCTGATACTTAATTTTGTCCATTTTTACAAAAACAGTTACATCAATTCACTTAAACGACTGTTAAATAACAACTGTGCGTCCAAAATGGCTCAAAGTTTGTTGAATTAATGTCAAACGATGCTAGATATATGTGACTATCATTATCATGCCATCTTCACGTTGAAGTCAGAAACTTTTCAGACTACCCTCATATATCAAAATGTAACTACATTGTCATAGGAAATTTATTCCAAGACCATAAATGATGATTTATATTCATAAATCTTGTCTCATCAAGTTTCAATTTCATTTTTTATGAAAGATAATTCATAATGCACTTTCCTTCTACCTACGTTTGGAGCAGACTTATATTTTAAGAAACCTTAAGCATTGCGGAACTAGGAAATCTAATTTGTATGAAATAATTAAGAATGGTATTGTAGTACATCCATCCAATGTCCTTTTTATATTCATATATTTACGATACCTTATAGAGTGGATTGAATATAAGACATATGTGGATAAATAGACAATGGTTGCTTAAAATTGCTCTTTGTCAAAGAAACTCTATCTACATACAGGGTAGTTCAGATCCGCGCTGACAAACTTCATTTTGTAACCATAAAACCATATATTCTTGATTTTTAGTACCCAAATTGTCTTTAACCGGTTAAGGTTTCACTAACCCCACCAACTACATACAGCTGTTCAATTCATTCACAAGGCCATCAAAGGATATGAGGAGATATGATCGACGATTTCGAAGATCAGATCCAGGGACTGAAAGTAACTCTACAGTTGTTGCAACTACCCAAGCCAAGATTTATCAGATTTTGAAACTGAATTTTTTAAGAGATGGATGCCAAATTCAACCGTCCAAATGACCAAATCATAGCTAGTCCAGTTATCGAGGCTCCATCAGGTCTAATGGCAGGCCTCAAATCTAAATTTGCAGCTTTAGTAATGGAGTGGGGGGGGCATTCTAGTCAAGGATTTGAACTTCCTTTAGTTTTCTAGAAAATGTTGTCTGGTTGATACAAGAACGCCTCATTTCTGAAGTTCTGGAGCCTGTTGTCCTTCCCTTGTATAAATCCCAAAAGTATGTAGATTCGAAGTTGGAAAAACCAGACATTCAAATATTGGAGATGTTAACTTTGATCTGCATCAGCCAAGGTATCAATCACCAAACTATCTACCGCGTTCGCAAGTCCCTAAAAGATGGTTTGTCTGCGAAGCGATAATCCAATCAAACTAACCTTAAAACCTGCCAAACACTCTTTTGAGGACAAACCAGAAATGTTTATGGCCGAATTCGCAAAACCAAGTCCCTAGACTGGAATATTGTGTCCTAAGTCAGGGGTGTCCGCAAAATACTTTTTTTTTTTTTTTTTAGAGAAAAGGGGTTTAATTTAAAAATATATAAAATTTTTGAGTCGGCCTTGAACTGGACCATTTTGTTTCATTTTTGCCTGATAAATACAGAAATTTCTTTAGGGGGAGCGACAGCTACTCCAACCAAACCCCGAGCGGATACCACTGAAGGAGGTCAAAAAAGCTTAAAGAGAGTCCAAAAGAAAATTTTTGGGACGGCTTTTGATCCGGTTAGGGCGTGTCCTTAAGAAATAAGTCCAAATTTTGTGACTGATACATCCTTAGAAATGGTTAGGGAATACGACTTAAAGAATAAACTGTATTTTTGATAGGTGTTGAGAGTTTCAATCATGAAGCTGTTGTTTTTATCTATCAAACACGATACTGCAGACAAATATATATACCTTACTTCTGGGATAAGATGGAAACAAAAATGTTTGAGATTGCAAGGGTATGTACTTGGTTACTTGTGCACTAAGTCCAGGATATTTGTTTCACAAAGATGCTATTACTTTTACTAAATTCTTGGGTAGGGAACAAAGTTTCGAAAAAAAAATTAAAAATCCACAGATATTCACAAAAATTAAATTTTTAGAAAAAAATTCCCAAAATCTGTAGCTATTCCCAAAAAATTAGAATTTTTGGGAAAAAAATAATTAAAAAATATACAGTTGTTTACAAAAAGATAATTTTTTGAATATTAAGTTTTTTGGAGAAATTTTTTAAAATCTATAGGTATTCAAAGAAAATTAAATAGGGGGGGGGTACAACTGCGTACGGCCCAGATTGAGAATGAGCATTAGAGTAACTATAGCCTAAATGTCCTTGCTACCTACGGAGTGGGGTTTGTATTTATTCCTTTCCTCTCATGCTTGCTTGCAGTTAATCTAATGACAGTCAGTTAAGCGCAACTCTCCTCCCTAGCATTCTTCAAATTCTCAGGATTACCATTTTCATTTTTGGTTTATTTTACTTTTATATCCCAAGAGTACGTGTTTAATGCATCACTGATTCTGTCCCATTGTTTTTTACATACTAAATATTTGATCTAACATAAAAAAAAAAAAAAAAAAAAAGTTTTTCGGTTCATAGCCCTTTCAAATTGATGTCTTCCTTAATGTGACCCTTTCATAGAAAGTTTACCACTCCTGAATATAAAAAATCAAGTACACATGTTATCCTGTAAGTGTCTACCTATGATAGACGATAATTCCATTCTCTCATGTTAGAAGAAAGACATACTTATAAATTAATTATATAGAATTATAATGAACCATTCAAAATTTATGGGATGTTATGAGTTTTTTTATAGTTTGAAATAGTGTCATTAGAGACTACATACAAATGTAATAAAAATCCTTTGGAACAATAACTCAAGCTATTGAATCCAGTTTCCAAGAAGTAAACAACTGTTATCTTTTCAAATGGGCAAATTTTACTACATTTGAATTGTTGGCTTTATTGCTCAAATTATATTTCAGATAAAAATCCATTTTTCCTTAATTTATCAACCAATGTAATTATGGTTTAACGGCAAATGTGAACAGTTACACAAATATTTGAAGTGTAACTTACAACACATTTATTATAATTTAAAAGAATTATATTTACAAACCACACAAAGCAGTAGTCAATGACTTCGACACTCAATAGCAAAGACAACAACATCATATCATTTATTATGTAATTATCAATTTTATGTATATGATGTGAATACACTATATATTTAATGAACGCATTTGACGGAATAAATAAAGATATATTACATATCTTTAATATATTCAAATATGGTTGGCTACTACATAGTTTCAACCCTAGTATACGGAAACTGTATTAAAATGAGTAGGGGACTTAGTTTTCAATCAAGGAAACATTTCAAAGATCAGCTTTTAAAAATTAGGATAGAGTTCACCAAATCTTGTTAATATATTTTTTTTTTGTTTCGTAGTATGAAATAAAACTATTTCTTCTACGCCCATTTACACATATCCGGGCGTGTCTACGGGAAGAAGATTTTTGAGCGAAATAAATATTGTATTAATACATGCATGCCGTATAATGTATTTGTATAAAAGGTATCTGTTATCAGATGAACTGTATCAGTTGTTCAATTGAGTCCCACAAACAGACATCAATTAATAAAATGAAGGTACAAACATACTTCATTTTAAAAATGAACAATCTAATATTGATTAATATACTTAAAAAATTCCATTAAATTTTCTTTAGGTTTTTATTACTATTGCCTGCTTGGCTTTGGCTGTATCTGGAGAACAAACCTCCTTCTCCTCCTTTTCTGCTCATGGCAAGACCTATGGCTACAACCATGGACACCATGGTGCACCATCTTACCCACAACAAGCTCCAGCTCACACTACACCAGCTCCAACTCATCCTAAACCAACCCCAGCTGCTGCTCCAGCTTACCCTGCCCATCCCCCAGCATATCCTAAGCCTGCTCCTTACCACCCCGCTCCAGCTTATGCTCCCTACAAGCCTGCTCCAGCTTATGCTCCCTATAAGCCTGCTCCAGCTTATGCTCCTTACAAGCCCGCTCCATACCAGCCTGCTCCATACAAGCAACCTGCTTATTCTCATGAAAAACCCAAGCACAATTGTACCGTTCAAGATGTAACTGAATCCGCCGAAGTTTGTACCCCTGCTTTTGAAACTTCCTGCGAAACCGTTGAGTTACCTATTAAGACCATTGTTGACAAAGAGTACTGCTACATTTCCAAACGTACTGTCTGTACCGAGTCCATTGAGGAAATCCCCAATGAGATCTGCACCTACAACTACCAAAAGAGATATCAAGATACCACCGCCAAAACCGTTGAAGTCACCTTCAAGAAGGAAACCAACGTTCAAATGGTCACTGTCTGCCAACCTGGATACGGTCATGGATACCAAGCTTATGGACACCAATACTGCAAGGAAGTTGCTCAAGAAACCGCTTACAACGTTCCTGTTGTTACTCCCATTGATGTTCCCGTCAAGGTTTCCTACCCTGAACCCATCAAGACCTGTGTCAACAAGCCTATCTCTCTTCCACGCGTTTCCTGCTCCGACATCCAGGAAGAAAAATGTATCACTGTTCCTGAAATTGAAGAATCCGTTCAAACGTCGAAAAGTGCTCTACCAAGCTTGGTGCTCCTTCCTGCCAACAAATTGAGTTGTCCCTCCCCAAGCAAGTCTGCATTGAGCTTGTTTATGGATATGCTCATGACACCAAGGAAGCTGAGACCTATGCTTAAGTGCAATCCTGCTGGTTGTGCTAGTGCACAAATATTGAATATAAATTATTTTGTTGAATGTATACCTATATACACTATATTTTGTTTTTATCTAATTTACAATGTGATAAAGTAAATAAATCAAAATGTCTCTTTAATTTTAAAGTTTTCTATTGAATATTTAATTTCTTGGAGAAAAAATTGTAAATTTGGTTATTCACTTTAATTAATAAATGTAACTAGAGTATGTTTGAAGTATAAACACTGTTTACTACATTATATATTTATACTAATAGACGTGTAGTACTCAAGTACGGAGTGAAAAGCAGATGAATCTTGACTCACAGTTATTTGTTCTCTTAGTAGATAAATTATTTTTCTCTTCAACTATACATTGTAGCTTTTATAACAATTTTTGTGATAAACACTACGGACTTTCCGTGTTCCTACCCGAACAAATACTTTTTTTAATAGAGGTGTTCAATATGCAAAAAAATAAATCTCTCTCAAGATTTTCAAAATTCTGTGGACATGAATGTTGAGTTACCTAAATATATTTAAAAAAGTTAAATCATCAAAGCCACCCATTCACCATTTTTATATTGAATCGAACTCGTTTACGTTCAAAATGAACAATTCATTATCTCAAATATATAGACACTAGTCTTTATTGGAGTTACTTTTATGTACTCATAACCATGTTAACTCGGAGCATATTAAATCGTACATGAATCGGAGTATGAATGTATTATCTCAGGATTTGAAGAATAAATTATACCGGAGTGAATGTTGAAATATTTTAAAAATTGAATTTACTTACTCTATATTTTATATGAAACATTTTTAGGAGGCACGAAATATTTGACTAGTTGCAAACAATATACTTTCTAGACAAAAGCTTGAATGGAGATATTTAACTTTCGAAATTTATTAAAATACATTTACCAAATAGTACATAATTGCTGGGAAAATATCTTAAATTGAGTGGATAACTGTGCTGTCTGGTTAGACTTGTATAATTAAGTTTACATTTGAAAGATTTATAACTATTTTATTAAACCATTAGCCTGGGACCCTGCCTCGAAAGATTTCAACCCACTAGGTACAGAAGGTTTCAAGCCCTGAAATTACTTATGTCATCTATAACATTGTATTATTTTTTGTCAACCTGAACCCCCCCTGCCAGGTCTGGCCTCGAGACCCCCTGAAAATAGAATCCCGACAGTTTATTTGACCCATGAAGTACATAGACAAAACTTGCATATGTGTATAGTATTATATCAAAACATCATAAAAACCAGTACTTGCAAAAAAATTAATTTGGAACAGTGAGATCAGACCCTCCCCCTCCCCAAAGTCGGCCCAAAAAGTGTTGAATCTACTGTTTATTTCTCCCCATAATGCACATGGACAAAATAAGTACTAATGTGTAGTACTATGAAAGACAATCATTAAAAACCAAAACTGACTCAAAAATTCGCTCTGAGACTTGAGGTCAGATTTAAAATCTCCTCATGACAACCTTCACTTTCATCACTAATATTGTCATCTTCGTCAACATGTACTTAAAGGACAAACACAAAATAAATTCAATTTCATTCAGATCATTTTCTAAACAATGTTATCCATTTATCAATTTTAATATTGAGATAAAATGTTATTTTTATGTATGTGTCATAAGTAGGTGATTTAGTTGTACAAAATTCAGACATGAGAGTTTACAGTTTTAATACTGAATTCAGCCTTTTGATCCAATATATGAACAGTTTTAACCATTTATTGGAGTGAATTTTGCATCCTTTTTCAGTTTCTAACACTTTCAAATTTTTCTTGAAAATATTTGGAAACACAAAATATTGTTAGGCAGACATGCCATTCGTTACTTACCTTCTGCACTATGTTCCAGGAACAGATCTGCCTCTGTTCGAAGAAAATCTAATAATTTTGGGGAAGAATCGTCCTGAAACAACACCAACTGGTAGCAACCATTTACATTCTTCCATCCATACTCTTGGGAAATACTTCTGCTTAGGTTGATCAAGTTGCAGTAAGCCACCGTCGTATAACTAGTAAATGAGTTCGACGTATTTTTTGGAGGTTGTGATCTTGAACATGATGGTAAATAACTGCTATCCAACTTTTGTACACATGCAATTCGTCATGCTTATAAATCTCTGAGATTGAGATTGGGAGGAGTACTTTTTTGGGGGTCTGATTTAATTTTTCGGACAAAATTTTGTTGTTAGTCTTGACTTTTTATGATGATCTGAGGTAGTACATCTTATACATTGATGTATAAATAAATAAACAGTAAATTAGAAGTTTTTTGGGGCGATTTTTTTTTTTTGGGTGCGTAGTCTGACCTCACTTTTTGAAGTAATTTTTTATGATGTCCTCACATAGCAAAAAACAATAATGCAAGTTTTGTCCATATACCTTATGGGGCAAAAGTTTAACTTTATCGTTTTTTGGGGTACTTATTGGGGGGGGGTTGACCTCAAATTTACGACTGAATTTATTTGTGAGTTTGGGTTTTTTATGATGTACTGACATAGTGCTATATATTGTTGCAAGTTTTGTCCTTGTACCTTGTGGTTCAAATAAACCATCTGGAGGCTATTTTTAGGGGTCTGGCTGAAAAAAAAATTGTCCTAGGTGTTATAAGTAATTTATTGTTAGATTTATTTAGCTGCACAATTTCATGGAAAATTAACACTTTTTTCATGTTTTTTTTATATATGAAATTAACTATTATTTGACGCTTTCAAAATAACAAATACTTATTTCAAAAAACTTGTGTAAATTTTTTATAGAACGACACAGTTGCTGATAGCAGAATATTCTTATATAGTTATATTGTTCAAACCTAAACATATGTATTGTACACCCCTGCAGCTAATAATCAATGTAAAATAGACATCATTGCTATTAAGGAATACCTCACCGGATTCCAGATATGATCATTAAAGCCACATTGAATGGTTTCACAATAAATGGATTCATAGCACATTACAATTAGCACATTGTCGCATATTAAATATGAAAGAATATTTACTTCTGGCAAAAAAAAAATTCAGAATAAAAAAATCCATCTATGGTATAAATTACTTAATACCTGGATAAACTATTCACTTTTAAAATTACAGAACCTCTCCATTATAACTATTACGGTTTTGATTAAATAAGTTATATAAATATATTTTTTTATCCTCTATTAGTTAAAAATAAATATTATGTTGCATGGGGTCTTCCTATATATGAAATATGCATAAAACGTGGGTGGTTCCTTGTTGCTACACCGGTAAAACATCTGTTTGAAAGCTCAATGGTAATAAAGTAAGAACTTCATTGCATAAATTTGCAACATCAAACATGGAAATTCTTAAAAAATGAAAATAAGCAATACCAACAAATACCAGATATAAATTATATATTAGTAATATTTGATGAGTTTTTATATACAATTATTATTTTCTATGTAGATGATAAATCTGTTGATAGCTCTACAAAATTGTTTGCTCCCTTCATTGTAAATATGAAGATAAGATTTTGGAACAGAAAGTAAATGGAAAGCTAAAGAGACGTATCACAAGAAAAGATGCTATATCATTGTTAGGATTAAAAACAGAAGTGATAATCAAACAAAAGACTAGTATAATGTCACTGGCTGAGGTGAACCGTAAACGGAAAAGTGACAAAATAGAATTAAGGGTGCAAACATTTTTGAAAAAAGATGATATTTCAAATGGTCGGAGCTCAAACAAAAATTAGATTACAATTGTGTACCTAGAAAAATATGAGTAAGTTGGATGGAAGACAAAGTTTAATTTCTGTACATAACAAAATCAGACTAAGGTATTTTGCACTACACACAAAATTAGAAAAGTAGGGAGATTAGCACTCTCTTTTTGAGAAAATAATTAATTATTATATTGATTTAATAACTATATTTTTGTTTAATGAATGATCGATAATAAGTGTTAATTCATTTTAGGTTGTCTCGCTATTGGGTTTAATGTATTTTATTCAAATATACTTGAAATTTAAAATGTAGAATACTACCCATAAGATTTTCATAGATGAAATAATTTATTTGTTGGTTGCAGACCAAACAAATACATGTAGCGAAATTTCAAATTTACTTTTTTTAAGACTAAGTATGAGGACGTTACTGTACAAGATGCAATTATTAGAATAAATAGCTTCTATATAACATTTATTTCTGAGCAATACAGGATAGGATCTTCAAATAAAAATTATAAATCTGAGCAAGAAATAATAAGGTTATTCTAATAAATATAGATGAATTACTCTACATCGAGTGATCAATGTAATCATGAGTTATTCCAATTAAAGATTAATAGCATTCATGTCTAAATATAATGAAATAAATAAATATCAAAAAGTAAAAGTTGAACCTGGTGTCACATTAAATTATCAAATTTAATTTGAAATGAAATAAATATCAACCCAACTTAATCATGCACCGTGTCTTTAGTTTGAGCGGTGGGGATAATAACGATTGGCTCCATTAAAATAGCAAAATATGGACTAATTCCGCCTTAACATGTTGAATATTCCACAATTAGGTTCTTAATCCATAATATCCGTTTAAAATTCCTCAGGTTAAAGGTACATATATACAAGCTGATATCCACTTTCTTTCTAAATATATGGAATGGGGAGGATGAGACATACTTGATAAAAAATTATTCAAAAATAAAACTCAAACATATACTCCATTTGGAAATCAAATCAGAAACACTATTTTCAATACTTTTAATCAATTAGAAAAGTGAGTTCAAATCCAAATACAAGAGTTAAGATATGAATGACTTAATGTGAAGTCATCTATATGTAAATAAAAACAGGTTTATCAAAAGACACTCTTCTCCAATACTATGTCAGATACCAATACAGATGTATATGTCTATGGTGACCTCTTAAGAGTTATTTAACTCATTTTTATTCTTTATTTTTTTGGTTAAAATAATTTATTTATATTCTACAATACAAACAGTGTAAATTATCAATACACATAAAGATAAAAGTAGATAAAAAGCATCATGACAATTACGTTTAATAAAACATAAATGAACATTATAGTTCATATTCAATGTCCTGAAGTAAAATAACCTGATATAATAAACAATTCTAAACATCAGCTAAGGTGAATAGAAAACGACGATGTCTTCTTTTTATTGACTTGATGAGATTAAAATATTGCACGGACCTTGAAGGAACAAATTTGATGATATTTACGGCCCATGCCCACGACAAAGATGATGACAGAGGGATTTTGATAGAAAGTGCTGAATATCGAACAACTTCGCTTTTCATTATATCTCTTAATTCTTCCATATGTAATGGAGAGTCAATAGTTAACTTTTTAGAGATCAATGATTTAATATTTAATAGAGCAAACTCCACGGCTTTGTGAACAGGAGAAGTATTTTTATTTCTCTTATAAGCTCCAAATAATATATTTGCCTTTATTAAGTTAGAAAAAATATCTTCCGTCACACAAACGTTGAATTGGATAAAATATTTGACTATTCTCAAAACTGGGCAATCAGCAAAAGCGTGTAGGGTAGAGTTGAACATAAAACCGGAGTCTTTGCACGGATAATAAAATTTGATATTGTCAGTGGAAATTTGAAATTGTGCCGTAAATTTGGTTCCGTCTGAAATTCCAGAAATTGATCGGACAATTCTTCGTTCCCATGAAGGAGGAAGATCGAGTAGTACCATATATGTATCTGACACAGACTTCACTTCCACCGATGAATTTTGGCAAAAGCTCATTTTTAAAAACCATGGTTATGAAGGAGTAAAATATTTAAGAGACCTCTCAAAAGGAAGACGGAATCTCCCACCCCAAAAGATAGATTCCAATCTTAAGTCATGATAACTTAAAATTTTATGATGGAGAGCAGTCTTCTCTAATAAAAAAGGATTCCCAAACTTATTAACAAAAGGCATTTTAGTCCTATTTTCGTGAATTATATCAATTGTTGAATCTGAATTATAAGTAGGACTTCCTTTCCATAAAATTCTCTGAATAGACGCTAGAAGTGGCGAAAAAACTTCCTAATCCCGATTATTTAAGGGTGTTTCCATTTGATCCATTCATAATATTTAGAAGACGTGAAATTCACCCTTCAGTCTCTTAACGGGCATACACCTTATTCCTCCACAACCTTTTTGTAACATTTTGGAATTATACTAGATAAAAGCATAGCTCATCGCCTAATTTATACTTTGGACGCTTTAAAGAAGGAATATCGTTTTTTTATGGAGGAGACCCTTACACCATGCATCTTCTTGAATTATTGCAGATTCTGCTAGAGAAGGAATGGAGGTAGCTCTGTATAATACAAGAGGAACAATTCTCAAATTGTACAAATCAATGCGTTTTTGTAGAGATAAATGACACCATTTTTGGATCTGTTTGTTGACCATCATATTTAATTGTACCCAATTACCTCTTGATACCCCATTGGTTGTCCATTCGATACTTAAGATGTTCCCCTTCGGTACAACTCTACAAACTTCGATTATTGTAGAACTATCCGGCTTCCAGGATCCAAGGGGAAGGATGGTGGGTTTTGTTCGATTCATTTATAATCCATTGTTGACCTTAAATTTGTTAAAAAAAGTCAAAAGAACATTGATCCTATACTGAAGTTGACTCTCCAAATTGGCTTCAATCATAAACGTTACATCATCAGCATATATGCCAATTAGATATGGAGTCCCACAAAAAGAGACACCAAATCCCAAATACTTTTTCGAAATGGTCCTTGTTAGTTCATCGATGGCAGATATAAATAGCAAGGGGGCGACTGGACAACCTTGTCTACAGCTCTTTCTTAATAAAAACAGGGTTCACTCATTTTACCATCCAACGAAATTATAGAAAAGCCATAACCAGTAAAGTTCTGTTAGGATTTAAAAAAAGTTTGGGGAGAACCCTTTTAACAGATCTCATAATGTGGCAGTGACGTACAGAGTCAAATACTTTGCAAAAATGAATTGCAATCAATGCACCAAACTTGAATCTCCTATTAAGAGATTCAATTGTTTTAGCTATATTTCGTGAAATATACGTAATTTTTCTATTTCTTTGGAAAACTTTTTGTTCATCTTTAATGTTTTGGTTTAAAATGGGTTCAATTTGCTTAGCTAAAACATCTGACAATATTCTGTGAGCCTAATTTAAAACTGTGATGGGCCTCCAGTGATTGAAATCAGTGCCATCACCCTTTTTAGGTATAAGAGCTATCCTTCCATTTTTTAATGTTTTGCCAGTTTGTATGTTTTTGTAGTGTACTTTATACGAAGTATCTTCATTTTATTCCATTTCTGGCTTCCAAAGATATAATTTTCTTTAAGAGGTCCACTAGTACAAGTATTCTCAAATAATTTTGCCATATGAGTTCTAAGTGATGATTCATTTTTATCTTTTTGGGCTTACTATTTAATTTTAAGTTAACATCATGTAAAGGTTCAAGTAATAATCCCTAATTCAAAATGATATAAGATATAATAATTGGTCAAATAGAGGTTCTTGAAGACCTTTCTGCATAAATTTATGTCGTGGTGATTAGTATGAATATGTCGCCTAAACACTAGAACGGTCAAATTAATATATAATAATTATTAAAAATGGACATTATTTCATTTTTCTCAACATTTTTATTTAAATAAATTGTTCTTCAGCCTACTTTTGTTGTATATATCGTAGGGTCAGAACCAAGATGCTGTAAGTAGTAAAACCTAAATAATTGATTTTATTGAAAAAATATAAATCATAATTGGTTCTTGGTTGAAATCTAGATATTAATAAAAGAGAGAAATATGAATAACGATTGAAAGGAATGGATAATTCCTCTCATTAGATGACAAGCTGTGTTTATTGACAACCCCCTCCAACAAAAATTAAACAGTTAATCGAAAAATTGACTCACAATAAGACAAAGAAGCGAGATTCCTGCTCTATTTCGAGAGAAAACACGCCAACACAGATGCAAACTTGACTATATACAACGTCAAGAAGGCCTTGATGACTACAAAGCACCCAGCACCGGTAATGAGCTTGGGATTTGTTGCATTCAATGGACTGGACAAGTCCCCTTGTCTAGTTCTGTACAGGGTATAGGCTCAACGCTATTTACAAATAGAGTCATAAGCTGATTCTCTGGATCAGGGATTAGTTCCGGACGAGAATGTGTTTCTTAAAGAAGATGGTACACCGGCATACACAGCAATGGTTACAGAGTCCTTTTTAGTGAACAACATTCCATTCTTGGTGAAAAAAAAATATGGGCTGCATACTAGGGTGATAAAGTTAACCCAACATTATCAGAATCAACAGAATCTAATTTTGGTACTGCAACTAGGTAAGTAGAACACAATTTTTTTATCAAATATGGTTGAATTTTACCTCTAGCACAATTGCAATTTCTAAACTTATATGAAATAAAACTTTTTTATACTGGGTTTTATAAAAACAATTTAAAAAGTAACATATTTCTACAATCAAATAAAGATAATCTTGTTTTATATTTTTTTTGTCACTTCACTTTCCTTGATTGTATCAAGCAATAAGTGATCCTACCTATACCGTTTATTAAATAAAGAAGACATGATTAAACTTCAGTTTAGAAAAGAATAAGAAAAATAATAAAAGTTTTTCCTTTTTACTAAATATAATCGTTATATAATGATATACATTTACGATTAAATTAGTAACTACTTTACACATATAGATCATTTGTCAATTTTTGAATACCAATACCATGTATGTGTTGAAGTCGTTTTTAACTTGATCAAAAATAATACTAATGGTACGAGTTCTTCTGTTAGGTACCACAAATGTCCCGAGAGTGCCTTGATTGCACAAGTTTTATAGGTCTTCATATAACTGATAAAGTTATTGACTAGTGTGATATCATTCAAAGGTGCTGCTGAAGGAAGTAATATTCCTTTTGTTTTATTCTTACTAAACTTAAAAGCAATATCATCCAAAGACATGCTCATTTAATTCACCCGTTATTAATATGATAGAACCTATTGTTGACAGATCTATTCCATTTATTATCATAGCTACATATATCATTCGTAAATACAATTGTCAATATTAGTCCAGGCTTATGTAGAATTATATGCTGAATAGAATAATTCCACACAAATGGAGATAAAATTCAACCTTACCAACATCCTTTTGTTGGAGTAAATGAGGACCATGTATAATTGAATCATCAAAATGCAATCTCACTATATCATTTAGGCCATCTATTACCGAAATACCATCTTTATTACATTACATTCTCATACTCGGTCGATTATGATTGTCTTGTCGTTTTATTGCAGCTATATTACTGTGTAAAAATCGAACTCCGTGTATTTTCCCCTCCATTTTCTTCGTCTCTCCAGTTCGATTACCCTCCTATATTCAGTTTTACATTTGTAATAGTCAACTCTTTCGTTACTCAACTGGGGGTTTCTTACTCTTTGCTCAGCTTTCTTGGTTTCCTTTCTCTATCTCGTCAGTTCTCGTCTAATTCGTTTATATTTTTTGTACGCATTGGTGATAACTCATTTAGAGCTTTGACGAGTAAGTTCGTTATTTCGGTAGCTAGAAGATCTATTTCCTCCACAACCATTTTGTTTTACAATCCAGTTGTAGCAACCTTTTTAGTGGAAGAAGCTTCTTATTATACATACTATTGCCATTTGATTGACCTTAGATTCCTGCATAATATGGCTCTGTTTCAATTTCAAGTTTAAACATTAAATATTTGTGGTCAGACATTGATTGTTTCTTGGACACACTCTACAAAGAGACATTGGGAAGCATGTAATCGTTGACGAAGGTTACACCTGTAATCGAGGAACCTTTTCCCCTCGTTGCATATGTTCAATTCAAGTGCTGCACACATCTCTTCTATTTGTTCACCTCTCTTATTTGTAGTTTCAGCACCCCCTAATGTGCTATGTGCATTAGTATCCAAAACTATCAAAATGGGTGTGGGCTCTTCTTTACACTTTATTATCAATCTTTCAAGCAATGGAAAGCTGCATTCTAATGTTATATCTGCATAATATGATACCATAACAATCTGCTGTTTCTTTAGCTTCAATGATAACAATGAAACAGATAATTGTATCTCTATTACAATAATCAATTAATCTTACTACCGTTAAGCATTTCAAAATCATAATGCCTGCCCTTACGCTCGTTCCTGTGGAGCATTGATGTGAAAAATTGTCATAGTAGGGATGCTTATTTACCAAACGGCCATTTTTGTTAGGTGGCTCCGTAAGAAGTGTCATTGGGATTCTATTTTCTTCCAACATCTTACACTGTTTGTAACCAGCCAGGGATCTTTGACCTATATTTATCTGTACACAATATAATTTGAAGCCAGGCTGTTTCCCATTGGAAAAACTATTACTAAATACCATTATTATTCATAGAACGAAGTATTACTCCATATTATTAGCGTTTATAATTCGTTTCTTTTCTCCTCCAGGCGTGGAATTTTGTTTACGGGAACTAATCTTCTCTTACCCGTATTTATCTCCCTAGTTATGGAGGCAACATTATCCAGACTACTTTATTGGAATGAGGCCCTTCTACCATTAATCGCTTCACGGGCGAATAAAGAGACCTTCAACCAATTATTTTTAAAATTTGGCAAGTCTTTTACATCATGTTTATATGAATAAATGATTTTTCTCCTTTCTATTTCGTCCAACCACCTCTGGGAATACGGATGTCGTCTAGACCTTCATTCATAAAGGTGTTCTTGTTAGTGATTTCATTTTAGAACTCATCGAATGAGTCGCCCCAATACTCTTTTTATGTTTTTGAAGCTCTATACCATAAACTCATAACCCTGATAAGTGAGGTTTCTATGAGCCGTCTTCCATGATTTAAAAAATGTTTCTATTTCGTTATGGCGGAATAGAAAAAATGTTTAACCTCATGGAAAAATATTTTTGTGGAAATTTCATAAATTTTGGTTAACATTTACCTGGTCTGGTAAAAAATAGTAATGTTACCAGATTTATTTCCATACACTAAATAAATAAGATAAAGGTTGATTTAAATCATAAGAAATATATTATTCGTCTATATTTTCTTGCACAATAGAATATACATTAAATTGTATTATTTAATTTTCCAGGGTAAGTGAAAAAATACTGGAATTTTGTTTTTGATGGACAAAGTCCTAAATAAACAAATCAAAGGTAAATACATAATCTTCAAAGTGATAATCTTCACAGTTATTCATGTTTACTCACTATTAGATAAGTTTTCTCTTGCGTAGGTTTCGTCTCTTCTTTCTATCTGTTTCTACTACTTGTAAAACCTCCTGAAAATGTTCTTCTAATTGAGCAACAACGGAAAGTCCGCGTATAGTTTTACGCCTCTTCTTGCACCGTTATTAATGACGTTAATTGCATTGATTTTTGATTTGGAAGACATATAAGACGACAAATTTATCCACTCTGTTACTTTTTTTTGTAAGGAAATCAATCTCTAAGCCCAGCATTCTAAAGATGAGCCAGGAGTTGCAAGAAACTAAATCTGCAAGTGCTGTGGACTGTATTATGTCAATTGGAAAACGTGGTTCCCCAAAATCTATACCAAAGTGAAATGTAGGTATTTTCTATGTTTACTGAGTTGATATTTCATTGCTGTGAGCCTCTTATCCAAGTTGTGTCGCTCACTTGATGGAGTTAAATAACTGAAGAGCGCAAGTGTAACATTTCTGAGGTTAAATACCACAGATGACGGGGTAGAGCAGATATGGTACTCTTAAACACAGTTAGATTGATTACTTTATACTGCAAGGATTTGTGGTACAGGCATACATCATTCCAAAGAGCATCCAAGGCTGTGGTACATGTATTCCACCAAGAACTGTAGATCAAACATACAAAATTGACAAATACATGTAACTTCTCACTCTGACATAATCACGCGGATACTTTGGCAAACTGAAGTACTTCAATTCTCCATTATTGTACCACAGTATTAATTTCATCAGAATATGAACTTAGATCAATGAGTATCAGCTTTTCTTTGCTGAGGCAGCTCTCACTTTCAATTTTTTTTTGAAATGTTTTGAAGACGGATACATGTGATGATTTCGATGCTTCCATTATGAGGTCTTTGAATATCTGTCTCAGCATCACCTCACCAATGGCATAACAAATTGCTACACAAAGTAAGAGCCGTCCTAATGCCTTTGAAGACAAATACAAGCAGCAGTAACATAGCCTGTGTTAGAGGCAGTTGTGTCAAACAACATCGATACAATTAATTTTTCATATTTCCAAACTTTCAGTATACTTTTCTCCTGAGCGTCGGTCAGTACCGGTTTGGTAAGATGGAACCCAAAGGAACTTAATTTGTTTCACATCATGGATCGCTACAGTAAGCTGCTCTTCATTAACATTCTTATTTGTAAAAGTACCACTATGTTTAAGTTTTGAATCCCAATGAGTTGAAAGAATTTCTGGGGGGTCCACAAATCTCTCAATGCAGTGGCAATCATCTCTCCTATTTTATGTCGTGACCTGTCTGCAGTAGCATATGAAACATCTACTTTGCTGTAGTTACCACTAGATTCATCAATGATTGCCTGCATGTATCATGCCAGCTCAGATGGGGATAACATCATTCTAGTAGCCAATGAAACCAACTTAGGCTTTTTTAAGAATGCCATATGGAATGAAGGTTGCTGTTACAGGTCGAGCTGTAAGATTATGGGATTTATTCTGTGATGGTCCAAGAGTGACCGAATCTTCTTCTCCAACATTATTTTCATCGTGGCTAGATTCACTGTCAACCTACAGAACATTTTTAACACTTGCTTCTTTTTCTTTTGCCTTCTTCTCTTGTAATTTTTATATTTTAGCTCTCTTAATTCTGTGCAATGAATCTGGTATGCCAATGCCCATCAAACCACCATATGATGAAATTGTACCCAAGTACCTTTGAAAATAAATAGCTACCAATTGGTAATTTTTGAATTTTGTAATTTTTCTCAACTAGTTCCATAATTTTCTCAAGCTCTTTTGTCTTATGTATCACTTTTTTCTTTTGACTTTATTTGAAATAAAACTACTAAATTAAAATGTTATGAGTTAGAAAAAAAAATTAAGTTTTTTTTAAGTGTGGCTTTTAATCCTAATTAGCTTCAAATAAAACAAAATAAGGGTAATATTAGAGGCATCAATTTATTCTCAACTCTTTCTCTTGGCTCTCTTAAGCCATTAAAGCAATATTTATATATTCGTAACCATGCATGTCTTACTAACTGAAAGTAAAACAATATATTTTTGAGAAAGTGTAAGTAGTTAATAATTATAATATTAAACATATAATTATTGAAAAATACAAAAATGAATGTTTAGCGTTGCCTTGCCATATTAATGTATGCACAATTTAATTTAAGTTTTTATTACAGGTAGAATATTTTTATCATAACGCTAATGCAAGATTTTAACATAGGGGAGATGGGGGGGATCTGATACACCTTACTTTGGAGGTATCCATCTCCTTTTATAAGTATTTACTCAAAGTACTAAAAATTTTATAAAAATAAATAAAAAAACTTGGTTCTCCATTATACAATATATCAAATAAACCCAATATGTTCCCCCATTGGTTCTATTGGCTATCTCACATTTTTTTTTCCATAATATTAAAAATATTAATCAAAGAAGGAAAATAAAAAATAAAAGAGAAGAAAACGCTCTTGGATTTTCGTATTTTTGTTTATTCAGAGTGAAGAGATATGAAGAGTAGTTGTATGAAAAGATGGCGACAATCTTTGTTAGAAAATACGTCAAAATGATTTCCAAGAGTATAAATCCTACGGGGAATAAACCTCGTATTAAAGGCCTTGAATATTCACTTTTCTAGTATAAAAACAACCTTTAACTTCACTTTTCAGATTAAATTTAGCAACATTTAGCACGTCTTCATTTATAAATACATAACATCCAACTCCTTATAACTTTTCGGAATTAATGAGCTTTAAAAGTTCGTCATACCCGGATGATTTCAATTTTCCACTTAATCGTCCATTAGATTAAAGTGTCGCCATAATTTTCTGTTTTTTTTAAAATTATAATCTTGTTTATTTTTTGATTTTTATTTATATCAAGATTTTTCCATAATTGATAATAAAAATGAATAGTTTTTTTATATTCAAAATAGCTGATTAGCTGTTCTTGCTAGTTTTTATATAAGAACTAGAATGGACACTTTATAGAGTACAACCTTATGCTTAAAATCTCTTTCTTTAAAAGTTAACATTTGAATTTAAGTTATGTATCTCAATTTGTACAATGGTGATGTCCGAGTATGCGTTTTTAACGTTTTGTGTGCCCTTAACCTCTCAAAATTTAGTTCAAGATATGTAACCAACCTTATGGTTGATTTTGAATTTTTAACATTTTGTGTGACTTTGATATCTCAAAACTTAATTGAACTCTTACTGTTAACCTTAACAAAAGTTTCATCAAAATCGCTTTGTAACTTTTTCCGCTATCCTGCTTTATTTTTTATTTTTATTTTTTTTGTGACCTTAACCTATAAAAATTGTTCAGCATTTACTCTTAACATAAATAACCGTCCTATAATGTTTCACCAAAATTGATTTCTAATTTTTTTTGTTATCCTTCTTTTAGAGTAAGGTGTTTGTGACCTTGACATATCAAAATGCAATGACGTCATACTGTTAAAATATATAATATAATTTTCTTACAAAGTGTCCCGAAAATTGATTTATAATTTTTCTGTAATCTTCCTTTTAAAAAAAGTTTATGTGACCTTCCTTATCAAAATTTAATAATCTCTTATTTTTAAAATATATAACCTTTCTATAAAGTTTACAAAAAAGTTTGAAATTTTTTGCCGTAACAGACATACAAACAAATATTTGCAAGATCAAACATAATCTCCATTTCATTTCGTTTGTAGAGATAATTTATGATTTGTATAAAAATTATATTTGTAATTTAAAAAAACAAACAAACAAAAAACATGTGATTTTAGCACTTTCTTAATGGGAAAATAATGTTGCAACAACGGAAGATCCTAAATAAGAAATTCAAATTTTTTCTTTTAAATAATCGATTGATTATACAGTGCAGTCAAGCAAATTGTGAACAAATGTATACTTGACTGATATGAACATTTTATGCAGAAACCGTAAGGAGTAGAATGTTGAAATTTTTAATTCAATTAAGTATATAATTTTACAATTAAATTTCAAAATGACTCCCATTGACCGCAACCATGGCCTCCACCCTATGTCTGAAGCTCAAACATACCCTCGCCACATACTCATTCGACATGTTAGCCACAAATCGTCAACAGAGACCTTTAGAACTTCAACACTTGCATGATGAGTGCGGCAAGCCTTTCTCTCCACATTGCTATAGATACCATAGTCCAAATCTGGAGAAGAAGGTGGTCACATTGAGTATGGCTAAAAATCGTCCAAATTCATCTCACTCCACTTTTGAGTTTTAGCAGCCTTTTGGCTGGTGCTGAATCTTGTTGACAAACATAACCTCCCTAAAGATATGTTTGGTCTAGCCAAAGCTTTACGATCTCGTTCATGAACTTCAAAACTCCTCTGTGTTGATTTTGAGACCCTTTAGGAACCAGTACGGAGGCATTCCCTTGTCATCAAATGCCACCACAAACAACATGATGACCCTAGCAGGTTGCTTTGTCCTATTGATATGGGCACCCTCCTTGGGACTTGTAGCCAAATAACAGTCGTTTTGTGCATTTCTGGATTGGTCAACCATCCAAAACTTCTCATCACTGAAGATACGCACAACGTTAGATTTTTTTTATGCAGTTCAGAAGTATTTCTCCTTTGGTCACTCTCATTGCCATGATGGCCTTGGTAATGAGCTGGCGATGCCTCTTCTAGTAACTTTTGAGACCTAAGTCCCTAATTGCATCAATTGCAGTCGTTTTGGACAACCTTGTGACCTTTCCCAGATTTGCCATTGATATTTCGGGGTTCTCATGGATTCTGGCCTTGATATCGGCCAACTTAGCTTCTGTCCGCTTCCTATTGTGTCCACCACTACCTTTTTTCAACTGAAGGTCATCTTCAGACTCGACCATAGCCTTGCCTTTATGAAGCTCTGAAGCACTTCTCCTTGTCTATGTCCTTTGAGATTTACAAATTGAATCCTAGAAGAGGTGCAACTCTTTCCTTCCATATCTCTAACCTGAAGGTAGATATCAATAAAATTATATAAACAAAATCAAGGTCTTTACCTCTTTTAAGAGTTGAAATGAAGGATGGTCAAACTATTTGAATAAGTACTGAACCAATAATTAATGTATAAGCATAAAGATATTAGAACATTCGACCTTCTAATATTTATGAAAGATGGGTAAAAAAAGTTTAAAACTTGCTGTTTCAACAGGTTCTAAATTAAAATTCTCAAACACATTTTTAAAATTTGATTTATTGACTTTATCACCTTGGGCAAAACAAAACAAAATGTAAAAATAAACAAGAGCATTTTTGCATTCTATAAATAATAAATTAGATAAAAAATATATTTGAGGTTGCACTTAAGCATAGGTCTCAACTTCCTTGGTGTCATGAGCATAACCATAAACAAGTTCAATGCAGACTTGCTTAGGGAGAGACAACTCAATTGGTTGGCAGGAAGGAGCTCCAGGCTTGGTAGAACACTTTTGGACAGTTTGAACAGATTCTTCAATTTCAGGAACAGTGATACATTTTTCTTCTTGGATGTCAGAGCAGGAAACGCGTGGAAGAGAAATGGTTTTGTGTCCACAGGTCTTCATGAGTTCGGGGTAGGAAACCATGACAGGAACATCAACGGGTGTAACAACGGGAACATTGTAAGCTGTTTCTTGAGAAACTTCCTTACAGTATTGGTGCCCATAAGCTTGATATCCATGACCGTATCCAGGTTGGCAGACAGTGACCATTTGAATTTTGGTTTCCTTCTTGAAGGTGACTTCAACGGTTTTTGAGGTGGTATCTTCATATTTCTTTTGGTAGTCGTAGGTGCAGATTTCGATTTCCTCAATGGACTCAGTGCAGACGGTACGAGTAGAAATGTAGCAGAACTCTTTGTCAACAATGGTCTGGATGGGCAATTCAACGGTTTCGCATGAAGTTTCTAACGCAGGTGTACAAACTTCGGTGGATTCAGTTACATCTTGAACTGTACAATTGTGCTTGGGCGTTTCATGTGGATAAGCTGCAGCAGGCTTGGAGTCTGCCACGGGATGTGCAGGGGAAGCTGGAGCAACAGTTGGGGTGGGCTTAGGAGAAGTTGGAACATGAGTAGTTTTTGATGGAGCTGGTTTGGGATAAGATGGAGCACCATGGTATCCATGATTGTAGCCAAAGGTAGCACCATGAGCAGTAAAGGAGGAGAAAGAGGATTGCTCTCCAGACACAGCCAAAGCCAAGCAGGCAATAGTAATTAAAACCTAAATAAAATGTTATGAAAATAATGATTGATTCATTTTTAAAATTGAAGTATTTTTGTACCTTCATGTTATTGATTGATGTCTTATTGTGGGACTTAATTGAACAACTGATACAGTTTATGTGACAAAAGTTTTCTTATATACATTAACCAGTATGTAGAACTATTATTCAGCTCATAAATTATTATCCCCAAAGACACGCCGATGTGTTAAAATGTTGTGTAAAGGAAAATATGGTAGGTTGTGCAACGAAATACAAAAAAATGAAAAAGGAAACCTGTAATTTTTTGAAGAATAAGTCGTTTTAGAAGATTAGACTTGTCTTTGCTCACAATCCGGAATTTAAATCAGATGACTCGTTTACATATTGTAAAGTCAGAACTGAAACTCCCTAACTAGCATTTATATTAATTAGAGGAAAATGCTAATTCATTTTTTTCTGCAATTCTAGTTTCAAGTGAATTTAAACTTCTTGTTTCTATATCCTTCTCGTTAAACTACGCAGGAAGAGATTTCTCTTTCTACTAAATATTGGTCTAAGAATTCTAAAGAAAATTGTTTTCTATGAATTATCTTTGATTTTTATTGATTTTAATGTTTCTATACACGACTGTTGTAGGAACACATTGGTTAATTGATGCAATTACACTAATGAAAGATTTTTTTCTTTATGTTGGTATTTTAATAAACACTTTAAAATAGACATGTGGATAATGAGCGAATTTGCGTATTCTCAAATATCTAGGAAGTAGAAGAAAAGGTGACCTTTACTTTTGGACTCTAGGTTTAAATCATTGACTGATGGTTTCTCTTGAAATAATGTTTCCTTAACCTTTATATTTTTTAAATCAAATCTAAAAAAAACTGTTTTAGTATGAACAAAATCCAGATACATACAATCAACAACTCCATCCAATGTATTATTACACTTGGAAGTATTAAAACAGTTATGGTGTTTTGAGAAATAAAATATATTATTAGATAAATGTATCATAATATTAGAAATATGTGTTAGTCTTCGCAGTTCAAATGATTGCATATGACTGATTTGTAATATGACTCCTTTAATCTACAAAAATTTCATACAGAGTCTATTCTCCACCCCATATGTAAATATATTTTGTATTTTAAATTTGAATACGATATATGTAAGGATTATAATTTGTAAATGTGTTTACTAGTCCCAGTAGATAATTGAATTATTCCATATCCCACGCAATGTTTTTGAAATCCTTAGGTTTGGTTATTGCAAGACACAGGTGGAATCAATATAGTCTTTCAAGATCTTTTCTGGAAGTAAGGAGTTCATGAATTTTCCGAATTGTCCCCCTCCCCCACCCAAAAAAAGTAGAAGTATTTTTAATAATTAGAACTTTTAAGATGTATTATTGACGACTTCAAGTCAGCAAGTATGTATAAGAATAACATGGTTTGATGATCATAGCAATGATAAAATTGTCTTGACTAATTAAAACCTTATCTCCCGCGTGTATCACTTAGTGAAGAGATAGAAAGAATGAGGTGGTGTGCCAGTCTTTTGTTCAAAAAATCTCAGCTGTTCTTCAGTTAGAGATATCTCTGAAGTCAAATTCCAAACATGCAAAATTCTTTGTGATAATCATAGGATCCTTCCTATATATCGCTCTTCTAATCCCAAGCATAATGAGGACCAATTAGTTTTTACTTATCTAAGATCAACTCACTCTGACACAATCATCTGTGGGACTTAAATCTTCGTAATATTGATTTGGCTTCTAGAATATACAACTATAGATCTATAAAAGTCTTTCAAGATTTTTTCCTGGAACAAAAAAGTCCACGAAGAAACTCATTCTTGGGGCAATATTCTGGAACTGGTGCTTTCCTAAACGGATTCTACCATAAACACTTAAGTGTTGCATGATTTTAATGTATATGATAATTATCCAATCTTAATTTCCACCACTAAACGTATATTTTAAAATAAAAATAACCGCTCTAGAGGATATTTTGATTTTACCAAGGGTGACTATCTCTCAATGAATAAAATATATCGTGCACTGAGTGTTAATGCAAATTTTTATGCAACAAATTATTATGACATCTTTGTCTAATATTGATAATACTATCATACTTTTTTCATATTTTAGGGTAGGGTATAGAAAATTTTTTCTCAAACTTTGAGTCCAAGTCAAGTACGAAGTCCATTGTTTGTCTATTGTTGCAGCTCTATGTAAAAATATCCCATTTAGTGCATTACTTTTATACTTCAGTTGCACTATTGGCTCAATAATAAAGACGCCAGGACTCAATGATTTCGTAGACAGATAGTTGAGGGTGCTTCAACAGTTTTAGACGATAGTGTTTATAAATAACTATTTATGAAAACTAGCTCGAGATCTTCTCTTCTTGAATGCATTGAGTCGCGTGGTAGGCTGCTTATCAGATCTTTAGCCGGGTCTACCGGTTTTTTTTCTCCCTCCCTTATTTGTCGTTTCGTTGTGTAGTTATTAATGTATTTTTCATTCTTATTTGTATAAATTCTTCAGTAATTAGTATATATTATTTATATTTAAAAAGGGGAATAAAGAAATGATAATAATACGCGAACTCAAATTCTCATCTGTTTCATATATTGGATAACAATAGCTGTCATATTTTTACTCCTGTTAGAAAATTTGTCAATTCCTATGTTTGAATAAAACATCGACAATAAATTTTAAAAAGAATTAATCAGTACATAAAAAAGGCGAAATAAAAACCCATAAGGCTTAATTTTGTTTATTTTGAAAAAAATTGAATAAAAAATAAAGCCAGATTTAGCAATCCTTCTCCTTTTCCCAGATATGTCCCACATCCAGGAACTTTTTGTTTTCTTCTTAGAGAGTCATCAAATATCCGATTTCTTTTGGAACAAACAGTCAAAAATAAACTTATTCCAATATAATCCAAGTGGTTTATGAAAAGTAAGAATCAAAATTTATTTATTTTTTATATGCAAAATAATGACAACCCTAATACCCGTCCTGATTGGGTCATGTATCCTCTTTTTTTGGAAATCAAAATTTGGTTTCCTAACCTAAAGGCATCGATTATAGGGTTCAGTGACGATTTGAATTGGATTGTTCAGACTTTGATCCCATTTCGAATTTTACTATACAATTTCAAATTTGACAGTTACAACTTTGAAAGACACTATTCTGTTTTGAAATGGACAGTTCTAATTTTGAGTTGGAAATTCTATAGATTTAATAAAAAGCTACAAACCGTCACATCACCTTGTAGAAAAAGTTAGAACCATTTTTATATAAAGGTGTTATTAAAGGTAGCTCCATTACCCTCAAGTTTTGAATTATATATTTTTTAATAAAAAACGTAATTAAATTATTTTAGTTTTATCCGTATACTACAGATTAGAACCACCTTTTACTTAGGGTTATATTGGTTTACAACTTGTACACATGTTAGGTCCTAAACGTTTATAGATAGAATTATCTATAAACCTAAGACTTTCATTATGGGTTATGCTTATTTACATATGTGAAGGTCAGACAAAAGATAAATTCAATCAATTCTTCAGCTTTTCAAAAAGAAAAAAGAAAAACAGACACACAGACTGTCAATATTGGCTTGCTAATATTTTTTTCCAATTTGTTTTTCTATACAACAGTGTTTCTCAAGCTCTGCACACCTTTGTTTTAGTTATATTATTTATAGACTCTGGAATAAAAAAGTTTGAGTTCAATGTGTATTTATTCTATGCGTATCATTTCCAAAAATATACATTGTGTTTTTAAATATGCATGGTATATTATATATATACTGTATATGCCAGAGCCAGAGTGTAAGAAATACACAGAGACGATTTTTATTATCAGTTTGGCATAGCAAGGTAGTAGTAGATTAAATGATCGTTGTATACTTTTACTAAAATAGTAAAATTTTGTACTGGTTACGTTTGTTCCAATTTGGACAAGGGTTCTTCATCTGGACGTAGTTTCCATAGGGTTCCTAGAGATTAGGTTATAGCTTAGATTGAATCATCATAGCCAATTCAATTACAAGCTTCGTTTTTTGTATAATAATAATTAATAATGACTCGGAATGAATGGATAAAAGCTGTTGTCGTTAAGACTTCACGCCGTTCTTTCATCCTACATTATGCATTGATCAATTTTCCGTAAGACCATTTAAACAACAAAAAATACTGTGATAATCTTAAGGAAATTAAAATACAATGCTGTTCCTAGCAAATTTAATTTTATCTCCCATATTATTTAGCAATATAGAAGTCAAAGCAATGAAATTGATGCAAGACAAAACTGAAACAAATAGTAGATATGAAATCTCTAAGAATTAATTCTCAGAATAAAAATCAAACAATAAAATGAAAGTACAAACCCACATCATTTTAAATGTGATTAAAATGATATTTATTAATAAAAATCATTATTTTCATTACATTTGATTTAGGTTTTAATTACTATTGCTTGCTTGGCTTTGGCTGTATTTGGAAAAAATCCTCCTATTCCTCCTTTACTGCTCATGGCGCTACCTTTGGCAACAATCATGGATACCATGGTGCTCCATCTTATCCCAAACCAGCTCCATCAAAACCTACTCCAGTTCCAACTTCTCCTATGCCCACCCCAACAATTGTTCCAGCTTCCCCTGCACATCCCGTGGCAGACTCCAAGCCTGCTGCAGCTTATCCACATGAAACACCCAAGCACAATTGTACAGTTCAAGATGTAACTGAATCCACCGAAGTTTGTACACCTGCGTTAGAAACTTCATGCAAGACCGTTGAATTGCCCATTGTTGACAAAGAGTTCTGCTACATTTCTACTCGTACCGTCTGCACTGAGTCCATTGAGGAAATCGAAATCTGCACCTACAACTACCAAAAGAAATATGAAGATACCACCTCAAAAACTGTTGAAATCACCTTCAAGAAGGAAACCAAAATTCAAATGGTCACTGTCTGCCAACCTGGATACGGTCATGGATACCAAGCTTATGGTCACCAATACTGTAAGGAAGTTTCTCAAGAAACAGCTTACAATGTTCCCGTTGTTACACCCGTTGATGCTCCTGTCATGGTTTCCTACTCCGAACTCATGAAGACCTGTGGACACAAAACCATTTCTCTTCCACGCGTTTCCTGCTCTGACATCCAAGAAGAAAAATGTATCACTGTTCCTCAAATTGAAGAATCTGTTCAAAGCCGTCGAAAAGTGCTCTACCATGCTTGGAGCTCCTTCCTGCCAACAAATTGAGTTGTCTCTCCCTAAGCAAGTCTGCATTGAACTTGTTTATGGTTATGCTCATGACACCAAGGAAGTTGAGACCTACGCTTAAGTGCAATTTCAAATATATTTTTTATCTAATTTATTATTTATAGAATGCAATAATGTTGTTTTTATAGTATATTTTGTTCTGGTTTGCCCAAGGTGATAAAGTCAATAAATCAAATTTTAAGAATACTTTGCGTTTTTTCATTTTGACTTTTCTTGAGTAAGTCTTAGACTTCATTAACACATTTCCAATATAATAGAAGATCGAATTTTTTAACATATTTTATATTAAACATTTGTAATTATTTCCGTTCATATTCAATCTATATTTCACAGGACCAAATAAAAAGTGATACTTTAAAAGAGACAGGAACTTGGACTTTGAAATTAAAAATTGAATTGATTTTATGTAAAGCATTACATTTGTATAAAAGAAAAATTTGCTTAAAAGCAAAGTCTACATTGAACTTCTCTATGGCTATGCTTATTAGACAAGAAAGGAATCTGAAACCTCTATCAATGCTTTGCAGTGCTGGCAGACAGTAGATTAGATTTCTTCGGTATTTGGATGACGGACACTACCGTGTACAAGTCGAGGGGTTGCGATAAGGTATGTAGAGGGACAAAAGTAGGAAAAAAGAGTTAAAAAGACTATTTCCAAACTCCTTCAAAAGAGAATTGCAAGAGAGGAGAAGGTATTTTTTTTTTAATTGCTGGAGTCAAAAGTGCAGAAATTCGTCAATGACGTTCAAGTGTTATTTTCTCAACTTGTAAGTAAGCTAAAGAGTTCAGATTTGTTTTGTATTGTTACTAATTGTTTTTGCTTTAATACAACAAAATATAAAATTAATTTCAATCACTCAATCTCCATTTTTATTGAATGAGTAAATGTTCAGATTTCAAAGAACCACTCGGTATATAGCAACAAGTTAAACAAGATATTACCAGGCCCCTATATATATCTATATTTGTTTGTTTCGTTGTTAAGAAACTAAACAAATTAATTGAATTTATCTTAACTCTGATATTCCCATATATGAATAAATCAGACTTTTAATGAAAGTCTTAAGTCCATAGATAATTATATTTATAAACGTTTAGGACCTAGAATACGATCGAGTTTAAACCAATAGAATTTTAACTAAAAGGCTGTAATGTACAGTATAAAGATAAAAACTAAAATTTAACCTCGCTTTTTCTTAAAAAATGTAACATTTAAAACTTTAGGCTGATGGAGCTACACCTAATAAAGCCTCTTCATAAAAACGGTTCAAAATTTTCAATCATATTATTTTTATCAAAAGGAAACATGTTTAACTTCCATATTGTAATTTTTCACAAAAAATGAAATAATTGAGAACCTACTCTGGACATATATAAAAATAAAGAATTGCGAATCCAAAAATTTAGAATGTGGTCCCATGAGTAAACTAAAAATTATATATTATCTGCAGGGTTGCGTGACAGTCTGTATCTTTTTATTTAATTTATAGCATTTCCAACTCAAAATGTGAACAGTCAATTTCAATACGAAATAGTTTAATACAATACGGGAATTGTCCAATTCAAAATGCAATAGTCTTATTCAAAATAGAACTAGTCCATTTCAAATGGAATTGTTCCATTCAAAATGGTGTAATCCAATTAAAGACTGCAGGACATCAAATAAAACCCTTAAAGTTGTTGCATAATCGTATTACCGACACCTTAGGATGGGTAGCCAAATTTTGATTTCCAAAAAAAGTGGATTGCCCTATCAAGACGGGTATTAGTGGTGTTAATATTTTGCAGGAATGGAAATAGTCAAATAAGTCGATTTTGATCTGTTTGTACCAAAAAAATCGGATAGCTTCATAAATCTATTGTAAAAAAGTCCCCAAATGTCGGGAAAAAAGAAGGATTGTTTATTCTGTATTTGTCTTTTGTACATAAAAAATTATTCTAAGCATCTAATATATGAAACAGATAAGAATTTGAGTTTTCCTATTACCATTATTTCCTTCCCTCCCTTTTTCGAATATACATAATGTTAATTAATGAAGAACTTAGTCTAAAAATATAATGAATATACATTAATATTCACATTGACAAAACAAAATGACAAATAATGGAGAGGGAAATAAAAACCGGTAGACCCGGCTAGAGATCTGATAAGCAAGCCAACGTGCAACTCAATGCATCCGAGAAGAGAAGATCTCGAGCTAGTTTTCATAAATAGTTATTTATAAACACTATCGTCTAAAACTGTTGAAGTACCCTCAACTATCTGTTTACAAAATCATGGAGTTCTGACGTCTTTATTATTAAGGCCGTCTGACTGAAATATTGAATTATTGTACTACATTGGGATATTTTTTACATGGAACTGCTATAATAGACAAACAATGGACTTCGTACTTGACGTGGACTCAAAGTATGAGAAACTTTGCTATAACCTAACCTAAAATATGAAAAAAGTATGATAGTATTATTAATATTAGACCAAGATGTCATAATAATTTATCGCACAAAAACTTGCAGTCATATACAATCATTTGAATTGTGAAATCTAAAATATATATTATTTACATGTATAAAATAATATAGTTAATTTTTTTAAATATCATAAATATTTGAATAATTCCATAATTTTGATTTTCCAGAATTTATTTTTACATTAGCATTTAAGCTTTATTGTTTTATAGGCTTGCAAATATTTTTTTCAATTATATGTAAACCGATTCATAGAAGTAATTCCGAGGGAAAATTTCGGATTTTATTTTGTTACCATATACAAATAGGAGTTTTAAAGGAAAGACAAAGTGTATTACAAATTATTTGCTACGAGAAAATTATTGTGAATATTAAATTATAAATCTTATAAAAAACCTTTTTTTACAAGGAGATTGTCAGAATGACCAAATGATCATACACATATTGTAGATAGTCATGCTCTCTTTCATTATACAACTGTAGAGCATGTAAGATATGCGCTAATGTTCAAGATATCATGTGAAACCTTTCCTATGTACATTATTATTACATACCTATATTTTCGTAAAAATATAAATGAATAATGTTATTTGAACTAATTTGTATATATGCAAACAAATAATAAATATATATGATTTGCCTTCAGCTTTTTTTTTAGTTAAAAATCTTCAATGAGAATACAATTTCTAAAATAAAATAAATAAGTTTTAACAAAATCCTATTCTAAATACTTTTTAAATATAAGTAGCCATTAAAATTCGAACCTAAATTACTATTCTAGAAAATAAAACCTTATTTTCCTGTATGCCCAATTTAAACACATCAGGCGTGTCTTAGGAAAGAATAATTATTAAACTGGATTAAAAACATTATAGTTATATTATATAACGTATAATGTATAAAAGAAAACTTTTGTCTCATGAACTGTATCAGTTGTTGAATTAGGTCCTACAAACAAACATCAATCAATAAAATGAAGGTACAAACCCACTTCATTTTAAATATGATTAAAATGACATATATAAATATCCATCATTTTTTTCATTACATTTTATTTAGGTTTTAATTACTATTGCCTGCTTGGCTTTGGCTGTGTCTGGAGAACAATCCTCCTTCTCCTCCTTTACTGCTCATGGTGCTACCTTTGGCTACAATCATGGATACCATGGTGCTCCATCTTATCCCAAACCAGCTCCATCAAAAACTACTCATGTTCCAACTTCTCCTAAGCCCACCCCAACTACTGCTGCAGCTTCCCCTGCACATCCCGTGGCAGACCCCAAGCCAGCTGCAGCTTATCCCCATGAAACGCCCAAGCACAATTGTACAGTTCAAGATGTAATTGAATCCACCGAAGTTTGTACACCTGCGTTAGAAACTTCATGCGAAACCGTTGAATTGCCCATCCAGACCATTGTTGACAAAGAGTTCTGCTACATTTCTACTCGTACCGTCTGCACTGAGTCCATTGAGGAAATCGAAATCTGCACCTACAATTACCAAAAGAAATATGAAGATACCACCTCAAAAACTGTTGAAATCACCTTCAAGAAGGAAACCAAAATTCAAATGGTCACTGTCTGCCAACCTGGATACGGTCATGGATACCAAGCTTATGGACACCAATACTGTAAGGAAGTTTCTCAAGAAACCGCTTACAATGTTCCCGTTGTTACACCCGTTGATGTTCCTGTCATGGTTTCCTACCCCGAACTCATGAAGACCTCTGGAAACAAAACCATCTCTCTTCCACGTGTTTCCTGCTCTGACATCCAAGAAGAAAAATGTATCACTGTTCCCGAAATTGAAGAATCCGTTCAAACCATCGAAAAATGCTCTACCAAGCTTGGTGCTCCTTCCTGCCAACAAATTGAGTTGTCTCTCCCTAAGCAAGTCTGCATTGAACTTGTTTATGGTTATGCTCATGACACCAAGGAAGTTGAGACCTATGCTTAAGTGCAATCTTTAAATAAATTGTTTATCTTATTTATTATTTATAGAATGCAAAAATGCTGTTGTTTATTTTTACATTTTGTTCTGTTTTACCCAAGGTCCATAAATCAAATTTTTTTAAATGTTTTGATAATTTTTATTTTATAATCTGATGAAACAGCAAGTTTTAGACGTTTTTTACCCATTTTTATTAGAAGATCTAATTTTCTAATATCTATTTTCTTATCCAATTATTATGGGTTCAGTACTTACACTTAACCAAATGAAAAATTATTGTTCCCAGAGTTAGGCACTTGGACTTGCGAATTTACTTGAGACGAAGCATTACATTCGTATAAAAGATACATTTGCTAAAAAAACAAAGTCTACAGTGAACTTTTCTATGACTATGCTCATGATACCAAAGGTCGTGCTAGTGCAGAAATATTTAATTCAATTTATTTTATTAAATGTATATGTATATACAATAATATATTTTGATTTTATCTCATTTAAAATATGATAAAGTAAATATATCTAAATGTTTTTTTGTTTTATTTATTATAAAGTTTTCATTGAATATTTAACTCATGAGGAACATCGGCAATGTATTGTTACACTCTAAAAATAGTAATGATTGTCAAACAAGTATAGAAGTAAAATAAGTACATGATTATCTTTTTTCATTTTACATTTTTTACTCATTTAACAACTTTTTATAATATATAACACCATTTGTATCATATTAAATTCATAAGTTTTAAAATCCTTGATTTGAGTAATTAAACAATTTTTTAAGCTTAAAAACTATATAGATTCAATGTTATATATATAATCAAACCATTATTTAAAAGAAAAAAAAAATGAAAATTTCTTGCTTATGATCTTCCGTCGTTGCAACTTTATTGTCTCATAAAGAAAATGTTAAAATTATATTAACTTTTTTTGAAAAATTATAAATATAAATTTCATATAAATCATAGGATATCTTTTTTTACGAAGTGAAACGAAGATTATGTTTGACCTTCAAATTGTTTGTTTGGATTTATGTTTATGAGTGGGTTTACAGCAAAAAAAAAAATCAACGGATTTAAGTAGAACTTTGTCAAAAGTTGAAATATTTTAATATTTTAAAATCATAAAATTTTAATAGGTAAAATCAAAAAAACTTTAAAAAAAAGAAGGATTAGTGGAAAAGTTACAATTAATTTTTTGGTGAAACATTGTTGGAAAGTTATACTTATACAATATACATATTAACAGTAACAAATAATAACTGGGTGGTCCTACGAAATCTGAACACTTACTAGTTCAATTATTAATGAAAGTACCCCAGCAATGAAAGAACCCCATCTTCTCTTTGCAATACTATTTTGAAGAAGTTTGGAATTAGTCTTATGTGTTCTTTTGTGCTCTTTTTCGACACTTTTGTCCCTCTTCAGCACTTATCTCAACACATCGACAACACCTTTTGGGTGCATGTCAAGGGGAAGGGCTGTAGTGTCAGTCATCCAAATACTGAACAACTCAAATCCACTGTCAGCCACCAAGTGGAAGACATGTTAGATACTATTTATGGTATTAACTTTGTTGAAACTATATGGTTAACTAATAAATTATGTCTTGTTGAAGGTTAAAATTCAATTAAACATATAAATTTAAATATGGATTTATTTACTTAAATAAAATCAAAATATAGAGAATATAGGCATACATTTAACAAAATAATTTATATTCGATATTTGTGAACTAGTACAGTCGGTAGATGATGCACTTAAGCATAGGTTTCAGCTTTCATGGTATCGTGAGCATAGCCATAGACAAGTGCAATGCAGATTTTGTTTTTAAGTAATATTTTATATGTTCTCAAGTCAATTCTTAAATTCCAAGTCTCTGACTCTGGCGATCATCACTATTTATTTAAGGATAATAAATATAAATTGTATTAAGTATTCAACTAATAATAAATGTATCAGTATAAAGATATTAGAACATTCGATCTTCTAATATATGAAAGATGATTTAAAAAAGTCTAAGACTTGCTGTTTCAACAGATGACAAAATGAAAACTAAGCTAAGATTATAGCAAAGCTTTTCTTATACTTTGAGTTCAAATGAATTATGAGTCAATTTTGTCTATTGTTTCAGTTCTATGTAAAATTATCTGCAAGAAGCTAAATAATATAATACTTCAGTCAGACTATGTGCTCAATGATAAGGACGTCACACTATAGTGTTTATAAATAATTATTTAGGAAAACTAGCTCGAGATCTTCTCTCCTCAGTTGGATTGAGTTGCGGGATGCCTTGTTTATCAGATCTTTAGCCGGGCCTACCGGTTTTTATTCCTCCCTCCCATATTTGTCGTTTAGTTGTGTCGTTATTAATGTATTACTTTATTATTATTTGGATAAAATGTAGGATAAGTTCTTTATTAATTAATATATAATATGTATATTCAGAAGAAAGGTAATTATAATAATAGGCCAACTCAACTTCTCATCTGTTTCATATATTAAATATTAATAATTATTCTTATCTCATTTTTTCTTCTTAAGTGTTTTTAAACCTAGTACAAAATTTTTATCAATTCTTATATTTCGAATGTTATGTTGTTTGCGAAATAAAAACCCATTAGGGTAAATTTTGTTAATTTAAAAAAATATTAACACCCCTAATACCAATCCAGATCGAGCCATGTATCTTCTTTTTTTGGATGTCCAAATTTTGTTACTAAGCCAAAGGATATCAATAATAAGGTTAAGCGACGATTTAAAGGGATTTATTTGATGTCATGGAGTCTCAATTATTTCATTTTTTGTGAAAAAGTAACAAAATGGAATTGTTTCCTTTTGATGAAAAATATGATGGAACCGTTTTGAACCACACTCTAAATGATTGAGCTTAAAAATCCTTTATTTATAAACGAGGTTTTATTAGAGGTAGTTCCATTAGCCTAAAGATTTAAATTTTACTTTTTGTAAAAAAAAAACAGATTATTTTTTAGTTTTTATCTGTATACTACACATTACATCCTTTTAGTTAAAGTTCTATTGGTTTAAACTCGATCGTATTCTAGGTACTAAACGTTTATAAATAGAATTATCTATGGACTTAAGACTTTCATTAAAAGTCTGATTTATTCATATATGGGAATATCAGAGTTAAGATAAATTCAATTAATTTGTTTAGTTTCTTAACAAAGAAACAAACAAATATAAAATAGAGGCCTGGTAATATCTTGTTTAACTTGTTGCTAAATACCGAGTGGTTCTTTGAAATCTGAACATTTACTAATTCAATAAAAAATGGAGATTGAGTGATTGAAATTAATTTACATTTTGTTGTATTAAAATAAAAGCAATTAGTTACAATACAAAACAAATCTGAACTCTTTAGCTTACTTACATGTTGAGAGAATAACACTTGAACGTGATTGACGAATTTCTGCACTTTTGACTCCAGCAATTTAAAAAAAAAACCTTTTCCTCTCTTGAAATACTCTATTGAAGGAGTTTGGTGTTAGTCTTTTTAACTCTTTTTTCATACTTTTGTCCCCTACATACCTTATCGCAACCCCTCGACTTGCACACTGTAGTTTCCGTCATCCAAATCCCGAGGAACTAAAATCCACTATCTGCCAGCACTGCAAAGTTTCTCAATTTCCTTTCTTGTGTAATAAGCATATCCATAAAGAAGTTCAATGTAGACTTTGCTTTTAAGCAAATATTTCTTTTATACAATGTAATGCTTTACAAATAATCAATTAAATTTTTCATGTTCCAAGTCCAAGTTCCTATCTCTTTTAAAGTATCACTTTTCATTTGGTCCTGCGAAATATAGATTGAAATACGTACTAAAATAATTACAAATGTATAATATAAAATATGTTAGAAAATTCGATCTTAGATTATATTGGAAATGTGTTAATGAAGTCTCTTTAAATAAAGTCAATATGAAAAAAACTCAAAGTATTCTTAAAATTTAATTTATTGGCTTTATCACCTTGGGCAAAACAGAACAAAATATACTATAACAACAGCATTATTGCATTCTATAAATAATAAATTAGATAAAAAATATATATTTGAGATTGTACTTAAGCATAGGTCTCGACTTCCTTGGTGTCATGAGCATAACCATAAACAAGCTCAATGCAGACTTGCTTGGGGAGGGACAACTCAATTTGTTGGTAGGAAGAAGCTCCAAGCTTGGTAGAACACTTTTGGACAGCTTGAACTGATTGTTTAATTTCAGGAACAGTGATACATTTTTCTTTTTTACGGTTGGTCTGTTACTCTGAATAAAAAAAATATAGTGTTTCATATCAAATACTGAAAAATCTCTATATAAAAAAATAAACAGTAATTTTAATTTAAAAAAATATGAAGGTAGTGCCATATTTTAATTTAGTGGGTGTTGAAGGATAAAATATGAATTATCCGTATAAGAGAAACTTTTAGCTTTAACACTAATAAATTCTTAAATATATAATTTGGAAATTCTTGAATATAGCTTTTAAAACATATTTCTGCAAGACAGACCCGTATTATCAGTAATAACCGTTGAATCTGAAAGCCAGGTTGTATTTGGGGATATTGGGAGAGTTCCTTGATGCTTAGGAATCGCGGTGGAGAAATGTAACTTACCTTATTCCTAGCAATTCATCCAAATACATAAGCATGGCCCTCTCCCGCAGAAAATTTCACCGTTGGGAGTTATAGGGGAAAAATCCTTAATTAAACATTGTAAGCTTAAAAATAAAAGAAAATTGCTAATTTGATTAATTAAATATGACTAAAATTTAATAATGAACTAGGTTGTTAAATTAAAAAGGAAAAAATAAAATAATTATAATTATTATATATTAACAATAAAGCCTAGATAGATTGATAAGAACGTCACGTTCTGATCAACAAGTGTTTTTCTATGAGTTGGTTTTTGGATTTGATTTAGTTGCGTCCTTCAACTGGATTGTATGTCCAAAAAATTTGAACCGATACAGTTCTAATAAAAAATCCAATATTCATTGGAAATTTTGTTCACGTGTATATTTATTAACTAATATTGATAAATCTTACATCTTTGTAATTACTTGTAGCAAATTATTTGTAACAAACTTTGTCTTACCTTAAAAATGCTTTTTTATATAGTGTTTAAGGAAAATGTGTTAATTTGCATTTTTTTTTAAATCTGAAAAAACCTTATTTGTAAAAATGAGAGATATTAGTATGATTTGCATCTGTTATTACCCTTGGTAAGTAATTTGTAATTCTAAAAAAAAATCAAAATCTTTTTTTTTGTAATATTACTTCTATGAATCGGTTTATACATAAAAAAGTATTTTCAAGCAACATTACAACATTTAAGAGCAATATAAAAATAAATTGTGTAACAAAAAAAAAAAAATCCATAATTTGTTATATTTTTTAAAATAAAATTTTAGATACTGTTCAAAAGAGCCAAATTTTGATACAATTATCAACTCTATTCATTGTAGGTATTTGTCTTGAGAATATTAAAATATTTATGGTTTTTTGAGGAATATACTATATTATTTTATAAATGTATCATAATATTAGAAATATCTTAGACTTCACAATTGAAATGATTGCATATGATTGATTTTTAATATGACTCCACCCCCATATTTAAATATATTTTGTATTTTAAATTTGAATAATATATGTAAGGATTATAATTTTAAAATGTGCTTTACTGGTCACAGTAGATAGTCGTCCTATTCTTTATCCCACGCAAAGTTTTTGAAATTCTTAGGTTTGGTTATTGTAAGATACAAGTGGAATCAATTGCTGTTCTATTTGAATCGTACATTTCATTTTCTGAAAATCAAAAACCTGCAGTGTTTTTTACTGTTACTTTTCATTTTAATTTCAAAAATATAATTTTCAAAAAGATAGGATAACCCTAAGCTACATCAATTTTACCATAAAAATGAGATAAAATACGTTTTATTCTATATTTTTCCAGTGCTGGCTTTCTATGTGTAATTAATATAAATTTATATTTAAGGAATACATTTGTATTTTCCCTGAGGTAAGAAATTCAAATATAAGAAATTTGAATCATTAAATTGTTCCAAGCTAATTATTTGTGCACTTTAAAAATTAAATATAATCAGTAATTTTAACACTCAATCAAAACGATTGGAGAATACTTTTATATAAACCTTAAGATGCATATCGGTTGATGTTGTATTTATCAGTTCGTTTATTTTGTTTCTAAATATCGAATAAGAGAAAAGACATATTACAATCCAGAATAATTTATTAATAAAAGTTTTGTTCTATTATATGATGAAAATATTTAAATTACATTTGAATCAATGAAAGAGTTTCAACTTTATCTTTCAGTAAATTTTTTTGCAATTTATTTAATTTTTAGAAGGTTATAGAGGTCTTGCAGGAAGTCATTTTTTGATATCTGTCTTCTGCTGGCTTCCTGAGTCTTAATTGTTCCATCTCAATTTATTTGTAAGAAATACTGAGAAGAAACTGCTGTGACCATTTTTACAACTCTCACACAACTTTTTTTCTTGGGCATGGCTATTTCAACAATTTGATAGGTGTTTGGATGAAGTTCTTCAACTCAGAAGTTGCTAAAGTGAAGGTAAGAGGTGGCTCTGACACTCCTTCTGACAAATTGATTAGGTAAATGATGATAGAAGCCCCATTGTTTATTTTTATCCTGACTGACAGGCTAAACGGTTGACGATTTTGGTCCACTCTCTCCCCTGGTGCTTAGGATTCGTTCTATCACTATGATTATCTCCAAACCAGAACCTCTAGGATAATTTCACTGTGAGCAAATTAAGCAGATCTTTTACTGTGTGCATCACAAGTTCACGTACCTATTTTTTGAGACAATTAAGGTGAAGTAAGTTGCAGTTTAAGTTGCCCTTCTATCTAACAGTGCTTCAACTTGGTATTGAACCAATATGAATAATAAACCCCCATTATAAACTCAACAATGACTTAAGATTATTTAGATTTTTCCTCCACAGTCCCAGCTATGAAACTCAGAGTCTTAAAAGTCTCTTAGCAGTGGTGACCTAGATGCTGTGGTAACCAGATCCGATCTCCAAGAAATCCGTCCTTTCATGAAACACTCATTCTCTGATAGCACACGCTTTCATATCGCCGTAGTGTTGATCTGTAGACAAATCTTGAATAATTTCATCACACAGTTTTAGTAATGGTGATTAAATAGAGATTCGGGGAAAGCTTGGATTTGATATCCAAGCCAGTAACTGATTTTCTTAGCTACTTGTCCAGATAATTTATTATCAGAGAGAGTTGGGCCATCAAGTCCAAGAATTTGACGACGTAATAGAAGTTCATTATAATGCAGACTACAAACTTTTCTACTACACTACTCTCAAACTCGTCTCTTATAACTTTCATCTATTTCTCCTACGCTTTTCTAATCGTATTTTTGTCAATGATTTACGTTAAAGTTTTATTAAATTAATTCATAACTCTATTATTATGTTTGTTAAAAAGTATACAGTCTCTGTTAATTATGTTAAAATAGGTTTTGGCTATAGATTTATAAAATATTTAACTTAAAAACTCAATTGGGCTCAATCATGACTTTTATTTCTACACCAAATATAATCAAATAGTAACCTTATTTAACTTAATGTTAAGATGCCATTAAAAAAATTTCATATTTGTACTCTTCACATCAAGATCAATAAATATACATTCCCTCAATAAGAATATCTATAAATTACATAAAGAAGCCAGTACTGGAAAATGCAAAAAAAGAACTCACGCATCTTCTATAGTTTTTAAAGGGAAATTGATGTAGCTTAGGTTAATCCTATCTTTTTAAAATTATATTTTTGAAATCTCCTTGAAAAAAACACAGTAAAAAAAGAGTAATAATTTTTGATTTTCGAAAAACTGACTAGTAAAACCCGCTAATACGCTAAGATATATGTTTATGAAAGTGTTTTCATCAGATTTGGCTCTCAAAACGGTATAAGAAAAATACAAAATCTTTGAGATGTTTTGACTATTGAGTTGAGGAAGCTACCCAAATCCAATATTTACGATGTTGCCAGTTCTTTAGGGGTGGGTCAGAAGCACATACAAGGAAGACATGTTCGTTCTCAGTTAAAAAACGCATTTCAGATTTTCCTGAAGGCCTTTCAGGACATGTTCGACGCCTCCTAGCTCGCCGGATCTGAGACTCTTGGACTAACTTTTGTGCGGCTTCTTGGAGAGAGAGTCCAATAAACGTGCAAATAACCCTGCCTAGCGGGCTTCCATTATCCATGCAGTGACCAATATAAACAATGAGGCTATGAAATGCCCTCTATTTTTCTATCAGTTTGTAAGCAGGATTACAGAAAAAGCTACTGATTTTGCTAGATGGACTGTATTCATTTGAGTCAAACTGTGTTGTCATAAAATTGGTTCACAATATTTGTATTGAAATTCTAACATCCATAAATAACGTCGGGGAGTTTGTCAAAAGACAATGTTTGAAAAGAAAAGGTAGCCATGGCATAGACGATTTCTGGCGGAAAGTTAAACATTGTTGTTGTTCTTTTCTAAATTTTGGACTGTAAAAATATTGGGAAAAAATCTATTTTTGGTGGATGGCAGTATAATAAATGACGGTAATTGAGTATTTATTCTAAGAGAATAATTTACAAAATGTGTTTTGGTGTCAGTGGTCGATTTTTCCTCTTCTTTTCTTATAATCTGTGTTCTGAGCGTTTCTTTAGCTCTACACAATTATTGATAAATAATTCCATCGTTGCCTAACTACTCATTACCAAATGGTTTTGGGCCTATTTTTCTGTTTCTTTGTTGAGAAAAGAATGGGAGATACAACAAAAGTAACGACTTGTCTAGTTTTTTTATTCGACAACAGCTGTTGGAGCGTTAATTTGTTCTTTGAATCAACACTCTATGTTTTTATCCGTTTTTAGTCCTTCGGCCGTCTACTTTTTGAAAAACAGTAAAAATACGTTGTGCAACAATAGAGACATCAATATGAGACGTAATTTTATTACCCCCCTCCCCTAATACATGAGTTCCTGAAGATGGTTTATGAAGGTCCCTTAATGAAATTACATGTCATAAAATTAAAAAGTAAAAAATTTGTGAGTCGAAAGTAACAAATTATGCAGAAACCAAATTGGTTGCAATTTATGATAAATCAACAACACTAATGTTTTTTTTTTCTTTTTAAACAAAAGTGCAAAAGACTATAAGTTAATTAGGAGGGATTATTATCACATTCTCTTCTTACATAACTGTTTCAATAATTCCAGAGAGACTGGTATAATAAGTTAATTTCAACCTTGAAATGCAATACTTTTTAATTATCAACGGAAAATTATTTGAAACTTTTACAGATATTGCTTTATGTAGACATAGGAAGAGTTACTTTTTCTATGTCACTTTTTTACAACAGACTTTTTTCCAAATGTGCTTGTAATAGGCAGCAAATCTATTCTTCTTCAAACAAGTAATGTAAAAAATACGGAACTCACGGGTTGGAGGTGCAAACTGTTTCGCATACCATTAAACTAAGAATTAAAGTTTATGACGAACCGTTTTTCATAATATGTAAATGAAACAGTTCTTACAAAAAGGAACCGGAATATGAGCCATGATTCATGGATATCCCCAAAGGTTACATGTAAATAGTTTTGTCGAAAAGATATAATATCCCCAATATATAAAATAAGTAGAAAATTGTTGGTTTTGACATTTTCAAATAAGTTTTATATAAAGAGAGCTCTTTGCATACTACAGAAAAGAGGGAACTAGGTAAAACACCCTTTACCAAGTGGTAGTTCGTGGTTTTTGCCGCCCTTGGTAAAATATAATATGGCCTCTGAGGATGCTGCTTTAGGCGACCGCCTAACTTGCTTATAATAGTAAAGATGGGCCTGCCTGTACTCCCTTCCTGTCCATCCATACATAGGAACTATTTTTTACAGACAATACGGTAAGAAAGAAATGTATCTTCAGCCTAATCGAGGAACCGTATCTGAACTTCTAAAAACCATATGATGATCCATTAAAAACCGGGAACTGTTACATCAATGGCTCTCATAGTGGTCTGCATTGAACATCACAGGTCGATATAGAGCTGTCAGGAGTCTATGTTAATGAAATATAAATTTGGGGGACTACAATACATCAGATCTGTATATTCAAGCCGACAAAAGAAAGTTACTGATAGTTTTCCCGTCTACGTATAACATGGAAAGGAGCGATTAAACTTTCTGATAATTTAATGTATAATTAATAATTATTTTTTTGATTTATTTTGTTCCAATATTAATTTGTACATTGCACATTAATAGAAAAATCGCTTTTATCATAATTATACAATTTAAAAAGAACATTATCAAAGTAAAAAGACACTCTGTTAATATATTGCATATTGCATTTTTCAAGCTGTATATTTGTTTCCAGTCATATATTGTACCTATAACGTGAAAAAAATCATAAAAACGCTTAAGTACTAAGAAGAAATATAGCAAAATATCAGGATATTAAGGATGGGTTTTATATAGTTTTCTTGGAACCAGATACACATGGGTTGAAACGATTATTTACATTTGTATTTGAATACCTATGAATAGTTTTCAACTATATAGCCTTAACATTTAGAGACAAATGTTCCCATTACCACCCAGACCTAAATTTAATCTTATACCTATTGCATTCTTTTCGACTTTTGATTTTTTCTAAAATATCAAAATAGGGTTTAACAGTCACATGCAATAAGCGGTCACTTTTTAAGTTTAACCTCTTAATACAGGGTTGATTGTATTCTAAAATTTTACTCACCATCAAGTAATTACCGTCCATGTACCAGTTTACACAAATAATATTGGTGGTGCCTGGTTGAAATCTGGACACTTATAAAAGGGAGAGATAAGAAACACAGAGGCAAGAAATTGATAATTCCTTCTATCCGCTTACAAACTGTGTCTATTGACCCTCCCGTTCCATTAAAAATAACACAATCAATTAAAAATGGGCTTTACAATGAGACACAAAAAAGATTACTACTATATCCTTATTCAGAGTACAAACCAACAAAATTTGGAAACTTTACTAAGGCAAGGTGGGAGATTAATTAAAATATTAATATCGGTATTGGCGTCGAGACGAGATTCAACAAGATTTTGCACCGACACACACATAATAAGTTACAAAGCCTATTTGGAGATCCACCCTCCATTCTGGCCAAAAGCAATGAAGTCGCTATACAAGCCAAATACCAACTCACTTGACTTATTATTCTAGCGGCATGTTGAGGCCAGGGCCTGCAGGCCAAGGCCACAGAATACCAAAGCTCTGACGGCTTCCATTGATGAACATTGGAACTCCATGAGGCCCAATTACATATTTATCACCTGTTAGAGTTTCCAGCGGCGCATCAATTATCAAAAGTGGATGGGGGGATACATTGAAGATTAGAAATGATAACTCATGTGCCCACCTCTGTACAAAGTTTAGTTAGTGTATCATCTGATTCAAAATGTGTAATTTTCTTCTACCCACCCGGTACATGGATTTTCACTTCAATGTTCCGGGTATGACCCTATCGGGTAAAGCTATTATACACACCCATTCCTTCAAAATATATATTTTCATAAGTATAAAAAAAAGGTCTGCAATTAAAGAAATGAAAAAAATAGATTTAATTCACGTCACTATATGATAATTAAATATTTAAGTTTGCGGTCAGGGTAAGTTTTAAGAATGTTTTCCGTAGTCTTTGTGGTATTTGTATAGAATTCTTAGCGATATATTGTAATTATATAAAATGCAATCTAACAAATTATTATTAAAATGATTATAACGTCTTGGTTTTTTAATTAAAATACAGACAACAAAATTAATCTTTTCATTTACACAAAAATTATGATGTATTGATTTTTTTAAAAAATGATAAGGAGTTAATATCCTTTAAAATAAGACCATAGATACAATTATTTGATGTTAGACTATAAGGTATATACTACACTAACATTATGAATATATATATTGAGATATCATGTATCTATATTAAATTGAAAAAAAAAACTAACAAGGTACATATAAATCATATATATTCAATGTTGATTAAGCCCTATAATACTTAATTTTGCTTTTTAGAAAAATAAATATTGGGCCAACATTCCATTGTAGAATTTTTGTCTTTCCAAGTCACAATGAAATAAGAAATTTATGAATTTAATTATATTTTTATTTAATAATGAATGACTAATCACAATCGGGCAACAAATAAATGAAATAACAAATAAATAAATAAAATGACTAAATAATAAACAATTTAAGCATGGGATGGAGGATATGTTGGAGTAGTTTCGTATGCTGGGGCAGGAGCATATGCTGGCTCTGTGTCATGAGCATATCCATAGACAAGCTCGATGCAAACTTGCTTTGGAAGGGTCAACTCGATCTTTTGACAAGAGGGAGCTCCAAGTCTAGTACTGCATTTCTCAACAGTTTGAACAGAGTCTTGAACCTCAGGAACGATGATGCATTTTTCTTCTTGGATGTCAGAGCAGGAAACACGTGGAAGAGAGATGGGTTTGTTCACACAGGACTTGATTGGCTCAGGATAAGAAACTCTGACGGGGACATCAATGGGTGTGACAACGGGAACGTTGTAAGCGGTTTCTTGAGCAACTTCCTTGCATTGTTGATGTCCATAAGATTGGTATCCATGACCGTATCCAGGTTGACAGACAGTGACCATTTGAACGTTTGTTTCCTTCTTGAAGGTGACTTCCACGTTTTTGGCAGTGGTGTCTTCATACTTCTTTTGGTAGTTGTAGGTGCAGATCTCATTGGGGATTTCTTCAATGGACTCGGTGCAGACAGTACGTGTGGATGTGTAGCAGTACTCAGTGTCCACAATTGCCTTGATGGTCAAGTCAACATTTTGGCAGGAGGTCTCGAAAGCAGGAGTACAAATGTCAGCTACTTCCGTGGCATCTTGGACAGTGCAGTTATGCTTGGGTTGTTCGTATCCGTGATGACCACCATATGATGGAGCTGGATGACCATAAGAAGGGGTATGAGGGTAGGCAGGTGTTGGAGCATATCCAGGATAATTATAGTTTTGTACTGGAGTTCCCAGTGCAAGGGGAAGGAAGGAAATCAAGAGTAAAGCCTGAAATACAAATATTCAAGTCATTGATATAAGTTTATTAAAAGTACATTATAATTTACATTCATTGTTGATTGTATTGTTCAAATGGATCTGATGATTAGAGTAATTTCGATCTTTGTATTTATATGTTTTCTGTTACTGTTGCTTCATAAGTACTTGAAATAATTAAGGCGTATCTGAACAACACTAAATAATAACATAAATACACGCCTTTCCGCATCATTATTACGCAAGCTTGCGTGTTTACATTATCTCTTTTTTTCTTGTGGTTTTTTTGCGTAAGAATTGAATTAGTATAACTTCACATTTTTAAAATTTCAATTGTATTATACAAGAATTAAATGAGTTTGAGTTTCTATTCGAATCCTTAAAATGCATGCTTCAAACAAGTTAAAGTTGAAGAACTCTTCATATCAAACGAAACGTTCCAGTTTGAACTTTATGAGCTTCATTATTGAAAGTTATGAATTTTAACTATTTATTGTAATGAATTTATCGTTTTTCGATATTAAACCTTGCATCTTTTGAATAGTTATGCTTTCAAAATGGATAAGACAAGCTTATTTGCTTTTTTTTAACCTACTGTTTACTGTAGTTAAATTTATACACGATCCTGGGCGTTCAGATCAAATCGTTTATTTGTTGTTATGCAGCTGTTTCATGGCAATTCTTTTTTTTTTTTTTTTGCTGACAAAAATAATTTTGTATCAGCAAAGCTTAGTAAAGTTTTGCCCATCATGTTGACAGCTGCTCTAGATATAATGAAGATTGAATCTTTAAAAGATGAGAAACTGCTTTGTGCTATGACCAATGGTTATTCTCCTTAACAACATGGAGTTTTCGTATATGGCGTCACAATACAGACCTGGCAAAAGATTTGTAATCTGCACTGTATCATGTCTCAGACATATCGTTGAAGCAACTGACTGAGCACCACAATAACTTCATTGGGAAGGAAATATACCCGAGGGGGGAGTTGTCTGGATCTTAATTAGAAGGGTTATTTTGTTTGTCTCTATAAAAAAATTAAAAGATGTCGTTAAAACAAACATTAATGGACATTTGAATCTAAAATTAATTTTCCTTTCTCCCTTCAAAAATGAGATGTACAGTAAACAATTAACAATCAAAATAAATTTTATCTGTAAATATCTAGTTTAATTAAAAAAAATGACCTCATTGAATACAAAGTTAAGTCATTGCCATAAATAGAACGAATAAGAATCATGTTTATTCGAATAATACATCATATAAATATTTATAATCCCGTCTTTTTTTCGTTTCCTTCATGAAATCCAAAGCAATATAAAATACTATTGGCTTTGATAGACCTCTTGAGCCGAGCCAGGAAGTGGCCAGTACTCTTTTTTGCTTTGTTGAGCCACATGAAGAATAGGAAAGCCTCTTACCCGTTTTCGGTTGCTTTCAGGGGTGTTAGAGGGTTCAACTTATATATTTTGGGAATTTTATGGTTGCCTTAACATCGTTGCTGGTCTTAAAAAATTCTGCTATGCCTTTACATATGCTGCTTCATGGTAAAACCAAAGAGATCAAGCATAAAAACAAACGTTTTTGTCCATGTAGAGTACTTTGAGGTGAAGTTAGAGCTGAGTAAGATACACGCACAAGATAAAAACAAACAATTATCAATATTTCCAGATACTTTTGTCCACCCCTTTATTTTCAGCATACAAATGTATTTCCTGATTTAATTCCACATATACGAGTATTAAAATAGTCATTTGTGTGGCCAATGCTCAATATTATCTCAGAAACGCGTTCAGTGAAAATATTTTTTAGGATATCATAATTGGATTACTTTTATTTTGTATACAAGTTGCAATTTGTATGTTTTGTGGAGTCTTATTTTATTATAAAACCAACAAATTAAAATATTAGATTTCAATTTATGATATCATATCATTTTGTCCTATTAATACTACTTTTTTTTTACTTATGTAAAATGATGGAACTATGGACACCTGAACATAATATTTCTCATGACAAGAGTTTTTAAATTACACTCTTAATATATCAACTATCTATTAGAATTTTAGTCATTGCATGACCCTAATTATAAATATTATAAACTCTTCTCTAAAATTACTACAAGTCATTTTTTGGTCGCAAACTGCTTGTATCAACTTAAAGTGACCTGAAAAACATTTTTGCTAGTCTTTTCTAAACTGAAATAACCCAAATGCATGCTTAAGTAGAGTTGGATCGATTCCTAAGAATATTAATCTTCATATTTCTTCCATTGTGGGCTTTCTTTTCAGTGGGGAGAAAAGAAAAAAAAGCGATTAAAAATTAGTGTTGTGTCATTCCTTATTTATTCGGTACAGTCCAGTCTTAGGAGCGATCCTATCAGTTCTTGAGACCATCAGTACTAGAATTGATTAAAAACAAAAGAAATGAAATGAGAAGTGTAATCAAGGTCCAAACTTTATAAGTTTTTAGAACCGATATGCAGGACTTAACTGGACAGAACCGAGACTGAACTGAACCAACACAACACTACTTAACGTGCATTTTTGTCGTTGTTTTTTTTTAATCTATTTTTCTTTTCCCTTAATGATGGGCTGCAATGGAAAGAAACAGACCGATCAGTAATTAAGAACTAGCATTGATTCAAAACTAATCATTAGACTCGTATGTCAAAGTCCAAGGTAAATCTCAAGTCTTTCAAGAGCAAATTAAGTCATAAACCATAAAATAAATAATTCGAGTCGTACTTGTGTCCAAAACTCTGGTTATCGATACAGAAAGAGGTTCTTTGTGCCATTGGGAGTTAATCACATATCTCAAAACTGACTAATTCTTTTGTAGGAAGTAGATAACATATACACAAATGACAAATGTGACACAAAAGTACATACCGTTATTTTTTCTTATTAAAGAAAAGACTGGGGTATGTTGTTATAAAGAGGCATAATGAATAACTGATGTGGCAGTGTAACATTCGTACTGAATTCACTCTCCATTGTTGTATGTTGTATGAAAACTGGTTTATAAGGGGATGGACTGAGGTTAGTGAAAGTTGGAAACGTTGAAAAGAAATAATCTTTAATTTGCAAAAGAAATTTTTTTATGAAAATATCTCATCCTGATATATTGGTATCTAAAAATATTTTAAATAATGTATTTTCATAAATAAAAACTATAAAAGACTGTAAACTCTCCCAAATATTTTATTCTGATATCTTCATGATAGAAAGTTAGTTTGTCTTACATATTAAAATATATGATAAGGAATACTTTCTATTCAATTATTACAACTACTGTATAAAATTGAATCAATCATATTGTCATTTTTTGACAGACTAAGTTTTAGAGTAAACTCGTATTGATCGAATAGGATTCAATGCATTTTCTTTAAACTGAAGGTGGAATTAAATTTCATTCTTCTCTTTAAAAAAAAAAAAAAATATAATTTTAGCTACTTAAGATGCCCATATCTCTAGGCTTAATATACGAAATAACATAAAAGTTTGGATTGACATTTGGGTAATAAAATGTAGACTGGAAAAATACAGACAAATTATAATGGGAGTAATTTAAGAGCTTTAATGAGTGACAAGAACAAAAAAAATTGATAGACTTTCAATGAAAGTTAGTAGAATATGAATTTGATAAATTTTTTTATTTAATAATGAATGACTAATCACAATCGGGCAACAAATAAATGAAATAACAAATAAATAAATAAAATGACTAAATAATAAACAATTTAAGCATGGGATGGAGGATATGTTGGAGTAGTTTCGTATGCTGGGGCAGGAGCATATGCTGGCTCTGGGTCATGAGCATATCCATAGACAAGCTCGATGCAAACTTGTTTAGGAAGGGTCAACTCGATCTTTTGACAAGAGGGAGCTCCAAGTCTAGTACTGCATTTCTCAACAGTTTGAACAGAGTCTTGAACCTCAGGAACGATGATGCATTTTTCTTCTTGGATGTCAGAGCAGGAAACACGTGGAAGAGAGATGGGTTTGTTCACACAGGACTTGATTGGCTCAGGATAAGAAACTCTGACAGGGACATCAATGGGTGTGACAACGGGAACGTTGTAAGCGGTTTCTTGAGCAACTTCCTTGCATTGTTGATGCCCATAAGACTGGTATCCGTGACCGTATCCAGGTTGACAGACAGTGACCATTTGAACGTTTGTTTCCTTCTTGAAGGTGACTTCCACGTTTTTGGCAGTGGTGTCTTCGTACTTCTGTTGGTAGTTGTAGGTGCAGATCTCATTGGGGATTTCCTCAATGGACTCGGTGCAGACAGTGCGAGTGGATGTGTAGCAGTACTCAGTGTCCACAATTGTCTTGATGGTCAAGTCAACATTTTCGCAGGAGGTCTCAAAGGCGGGAGTACAAATGTCAGCTACTTCAGTGGCATCTTGGACAGTGCAGTTATGCTTGGGTTGTTCGTATCCGTGATGACCACCATATGATGGAGCTGGATGCCCATAAGAAGGGGTATGAGGGTAGGCAGGTGTTGGAGCATATCCAGGATAATTGTAGTTTTGTACTGGAGTTCCCAGTGCAAGGGGAAGGAAGGAAATCAAGAGTAAAGCCTGAAATACAAATATTCAAGTCATTGATATAAGTTTATTAGAAGTACATAATAATCTTTATTTAGTATTTACATTCATTGTCGATTGTCTCTTTCAAATGGATCTGATGATTAGATTAATGTGGATCTGTGTATTTATATGTTTTTTGTTACTATTGTTTCATAAACACTTGATATAATTAAGGCGTATCCGAGCAACAGCAAATTGTACCATCAATACACGCCTATCAGCGTCATTATTACGCGATTTGATTTTTATGTTCTTTTTCTTTTGCGTAAAAAATGAATTATGATCACTGATATTGACTTCACAGAAGTGAGATATACATGATTATTCTTGTACAGAGAGGGAGGTCCAGTTCGAAACAATATGAGCTTATAAATTATAGATAGAAGTAGGAAGAGTTTCATAGGCTTAAATGATTATCTTTTTTTTTACTATTAATTTTTTTATAATATTAATAGTCATTCTCTCAAAATAGATGTAGATGGCCACATTATTTGTTCTTATTTCTTCATTAAAATTATTAATTTGGAACAAATATGTAAATGATTTGATGTGGTTATATTTGTTGGGATATTCAACAAAAGGTTGTAAATTTTTAATAACTGATGTAGATTAATTATTATTCATGGAGATTTTTGTCTCCTATATTTCTCTTTTTTAGAAGAAAAAGAAGAGAAGAGAAATTGGCCCTAGCGACAGTTTTTTTAATTTTATGAAAATGATAGGAAACAATAGGCTGAGAATACTTTTAATGGGCAAATGAAAACGAAATCAATTTTCAGATCAAATAAAAAAGAATAAATATATAAAATCAGAGGGCTTAATAGTATGACAGATTATTCATTACTTTGGATGAAGTACGGAGTGGTTACCAACTTACTAACTTTGGGTAATATGTATTATAGAACATCGGAAGAGCAAACATGTTTGCTATGCAAACAAGTCAACAATCACTGGAGGCATCCCAACATTTTTTATTGGAGAGTACTCATATATTTAGTATAGTATTCAAAAGCTTAACATGCTAGCGTTGAGCATTGAAATGTTTGTTCGGTATGTTGTCTAAAATTCATATTTTGTTGAATTTGTAACTTGTACAAGCAGACTCCACAAGTTACTATTTTACGGTCTTATAAAATCTATTGTAACTATGTATAACTCCAAACATTAAGATTACTTACTTGATGTTATCATTCTACTAATAGTATCGGAGGTGAAATGAGATTATATAATCACCTGCACTTTTTTGTTTGTCCGTCTGTTTGTAAGTAGGATTATGGACAAAGTTAATAATCTATTTGAGTAAAACTTTATAGAAAGGTTAATAGGTCAAAGTTACAAAAAAGGTTAATATCGCTTAATTGGCCATATTTTTGGAACATATTGAGATACAAAACTCAAATACATTTTTTTTTTTAAATTGATGAGGAAGGAATTTTAGAGGAAAGCCTGTAATCTAATGAGTGTCTATTCTAGTTTATTATGTATACACACGTGTTGGAATTATTGGAAACTAAATACTATAATGCCAAATGATTCTTATTAATTAGTAATTTCCACTTCAAAAATCCTTAATTGCACCATTAATGTATCGAATATTTATATCATTACATTATAAGTATACAGTACATGAGTACTGTAGGTCCAAAAATTGATGGTGGTATTAAAAATATATGCTTTATAGTAAAAGAAAAATAATATTTTTCTTCGGAATAAAATGAAATTTTGCTGATACAATCATTAGGCAATATTGAATTTTTCTGATTGCATCATACATCAGTATAAAAGGGCTCAGAAAACACCACATGATGTTAGTTGAAATTCAATTTCCAAAATGTTGAGAGAGCACTCATTGGAGACCAGGGCCAAGGCTGTTGGCATGATAGAGGATGGATCAAGCCAGAGAAACGTTGCTCAAAGGCTACAGATTCTTTTCAGGACCATTGCGAATTGATGTAAGAAAAGAAAGATTGGGCAAACCCTTGCAAATCAGAAGAGTCGAATGGCAAAGTTCCCAAACTGGTGATTTCAAACTCCTTTACCAAAAAGAGGCAATCCACAAGGAAACTTGCAGCAAGATTGACTTCAAAGGGCTATCCAATATCCAAGTTATTTGTCCACAACTACCTGAGGCACTTTTTGAATATTTTGCCATAAAAACTTCGTCTGCACCCGATACTTTCAGAAAACCAAAGTAAAGCCCGGCTTCAATTCTGTCATGAGCGGAAACACTGGACTATAGATGACTGGAAATGTATCTTCTTCAGTGATGAAAGTCCATATGAGCTATTGCATACCCCAAATCCCCAAACAGATCGGGTTTGAGAAAGAGATAAGGGAGATGTGGAACACACTCGAACTGAAAATTCAGGTTTGGGTCGTTATCAGCCACCAGGCAGTGTCAGATCTTCACTTGATTCCACGAAACCAAACTGTGACGGCCGAGTACTACGTAACGGAGATCCTCAGTGAGTCTTTGATGTCAGCTTTGTCTCGTACTAAAGAAACTGGACCTTCTTTGAAGAGGAAAATGTTGATTGACACATCAAGAGCCATTTTCCAGTAGGATGGTGCCCCTACTCGCCACTTCAAAAAAGGCACAAAAGTGGTGTTCAGACAACTTGGTTTCTTTCTGGGGCAAAGGCACATGGCCTGCCAACAGTCCTCATTTGGCTTCCATTGAAAATTTGTGAGCCTTGGTCGAGAGGAAACTCAATAAAAATGCACCAGCAACTTCAAAGGATGAACTAAAGAAAAGTTCACAAAAGCTTGGGAAAAATTTCTCCAGATACTTTGAATAACGTGTATGAAGAGATGCCAAAACGCATAAAAAAATGTATTAAGCTTAAAAGTCGTCATATTGGGAAGTAAACAATCGGCAAAAAAAATCACTTGTTTAGGTTATTTCATGATTTAAAAAGAAAAACACCATCAATTTTTGAACATACTGTAATGTTACAATAAGTATTGTAAACTAGGCTGACCAAGTCAAGGAATAAAGTTTTATTTCTTTCTTTTTTTTATTACAAAAAGAACACTCTTCTGAAAGCTCTTTATTTAAATTAACTTTACCTTATTTCTTTGTTTCAACTTATAAGAAATCCCAACATAACATACACAGTGGAGAAGACATCTATAACTATTTACTCATTGTCTCCTTTGTCAGGTTGAAATTCCAAGGGAGAGAAGAGATTAATATGTGTCCAGCTACTGAAGAGCCATGAAGTCTATAAATTAAGTCATAGAAAGCGGGAGCAGGCTTTTTATAGTTGAGAATCGCAACAATCTTTTTTATTCTCCAAAACTGTTATCATCATTATTTAGTTATTGTAGAGAGAACATGTGAGTATATAGTAATAAATAGTGCGCATGCTCATTATAGACAGAGTTTAACAATGTGGTTTGGCTTAAGCATAATACGTGTAAGTCCTTGTTGGATGTAAAGTAAAATTGAGATTACCATTGGAGTATTTCCGGTCTATATCCTTCCTCTCATGGCTGCTTGCAGCTAATCCAATAAAACCTCATGACCGCTAAGCTGCTCTTCTCCCATGACATTCTTCAAATTGTCATTATTATCACGTTAACTTTCGCTTTCTATTATTTTTCTATACCGGCGAGACATATTTTGTGCATCCCTTGACATCTGTAAAACTATCAGTCATCTGTACCATAGAGCAAGGGAGTCTGGTCAAATCAACAGGTGAAAGGGAAGCTGATTTTCAAAAGTATGAAATTGAATAAAGCTGTAATATAATATATATTCTATATTTTTCCAACAGTTATCGTAAGTGAAATTCGAAATATACATTCCGAATTGCAATGAAGTTATGACTTTTCTAAATCCGACATAGATGAATTGTATATGGTTGGAGTTCAGGGTATAATTTTATTATATTTAATTGCAATACTACGAAAGTTTTTATTCCAAATCCTCTTAGCTGTTACTTAAAATATTGATGTACAAGTTTTCCTCCCTTACACAATAATCGTGCAATCTCTGAGATGGAAAAATATTCAGTTGAATTGGTTGAAAGATAATTTTAATTACAAACTTGCAGTTAGGGCTGTATCTGCCTTTTATATTGGAATTGAAATCATCATCCCTTAAAAGCGTGGCAAATATTAAAGGTATCATTTGCACTAATATGATAGTAAGACACTTTTTTTTTACTAATTGAACTAGTTTAATATAACTTTTAAGTATCTTTCATGAGCGAAAATAATTTGCTACTAATCTTAATAGAGGCCAAATTAATTACTTAAATTTACATTTGATCATTGATTGTAGAGATTGATTGATGATGACGTCATAGCTAATATCTATGATAACGTTATTTGATAGGGCTCTTCTAAGAGTCAATTTTTAGGTCCCACTCGGACACATGCTTCAGATTTAGTGTTAGACCGGATCTATAATGATAATAAGATCCCTAATAAATATATGAAATAGCGAAGAGTTAGTTTGGTTATGTAGAAGAACAAAGATAGGAAATAATGAAGTATATAACAAGTTGACAACTGACTCATTGACAGTCAAATAAATACTAGATGTCTAAAATGAAATTATATCTAGGTCTTAATATATGCACTATGCAAGTATACAACCAATTTGTTTTGGGATTGGTAAAATTTCTTTGGGCATCCCAATTGGCAATTTATGAATTTAATTATATTTTTATTTAATAATGAATGACTAATCACAATCGGGCAACAAATAAATGAAATAACAAATAAATAAATAAAATGACTAAATAATAAACAATTTAAGCATGGGATTGAGGATATGTTGGAGTAGTTTCGTATGCTGGGGCAGGAGCATATGCTGGCTCTGTGTCATGAGCATATCCATAGACAAGCTCGATGCAAACTTGTTTAGGAAGGGTCAACTCGATCTTTTGACAAGAGGGAGCTCCAAGCCTAGTACTGCATTTCTCAACAGTTTGAACAGAGTCTTGAACCTCAGGAACGATGATGCATTTTTCTTCTTGGATGTCAGAGCAGGAAACACGTGGAAGAGAGATGGGTTTGTTCACACAGGACTTGATTGGCTCAGGATAAGAAACTCTGACAGGGACATCAATAGGTGTGACAACTGGAACGTTGTAAGCGGTTTCTTGAGCAACTTCCTTGCATTGTTGATGTCCATAAGACTGGTATCCATGACCGTATCCAGGTTGACAGACAGTGACCATTTGAACGTTTGTTTCCTTCTTGAAGGTGACTTCCACGTTTTTGGCAGTGGTGTCTTCGTACTTCTGTTGGTAGTTGTAGGTGCAGATCTCATTGGGGATTTCTTCAATGGACTCGATGCAGACAGTACGTGTGGATGTGTAGCAGTACTCAGTGTCCACAATTGTCTTGATGGACAAGTCAACATTTTGGCAGGAAGTCTCAAAGGCAGGAGTACAAATGTCAGCTACTTCAGTGGCATCTTGGACAGTGCAGTTATGCTTGGGTTGTTCGTATCCGTGATGACCACCATATGATGGAGCTGGATGACCATAAGAAGGGGTATGAGGGTAGGCAGGTGTTGGAGCATATCCAGGATAATTGTAGTTTTGTACTGGAGTTCCCAGTGCAAGGGGAAGGAAGGAAATCAAGAGTAAAGCCTGAAATACAAATATTCAAGTCATTGATATAAGTTTATTAGAAGTACAAAATAATCTTTATTTAGTATTTACATTCATTGTCGATTGTCTCTTTCAAATGGATCTGATGATAAGATTTATGTCGATCTGAGTATTTATATGTTTTCCATTACTATAACTACTTGAAATAATGAAGGTTTATTCGAGCAATAGCAAATATTAACATAAATACACGCCTTTACGCGTCAATTTTACGGGAGTTTGTTTGTATTTTGTTCTAGTTTTTTTTTTTTTGCGTAAAAAATGAATTATGATCACTGATATTGACTTCACAGAAGTGAGATTTACATGATTATTCTTGTACATGGAGGGAGGTCCAGTTCTAAACAATATGAGCTTATAAATTGTAGATAGAAGTAGGAAGAGTTTCATAGTTTTAAATGATTATCTTTTATTTACTATTAATTTTTTTATATTATTAATAGTCATGCTCTCAAAATAGATGTAGGTGGCCACATGATTAGTTCTTATTTCTTCATTAAAGTGATTAATTTGGAAAAAATATGTACCAGGTCGTGCAGAATTATTTACCAATTTTTATTCAGAACATATTGCGGACAATAATGACATATCAAATGACTTGAGAAACCTTTTATTCATACATTTTTAGAATAATAAAATAGTTTGTAATCAAATTTAATCAATGTAGCCACCATTTGACTCAATGACACTGGTCAGGCGACGTCTGAGGCTGTCACAGACTTGCTGGATGTAATCGGCGTCCATGGAGGGCCAGGCCTTTTTGACAGAAGCCTTTAAGGCATTTATGTTCTTGCGTCGTTTTTTGCAGGCCTTGGTCTCCGCGTGCGCCTAGATAGAGAAGTCTAGTGGGTTCAGATCTGGGCTCTGAGGGGGCCAGTAGTCCTTGGGCCAAAAGTTCATGTTGTCCTTGAGCCATTCCTGAGCTTTCTTGGAAGCGTGGGCGGGTGCTCCATCTTGTTGAAAAACCCAAGGAGAGTTGCCGACTATGGATTTGATCCACGGAAGGACCTTGGACTCCAGAATCTTCTCATAATCCTCCTGTTAATCTGTAGCCAGTGGGGAACCATACCGGCTTCATGGCCTTCCCGTTGGAGGCCACGAGACCCAACATCATCACCGAAGCAGGGTGCTTTGTTGTTGCCACATAGCGGTGCTTATCTTGCTCATCTCTAAAGCTCACAACCCGGTCATTTTGCCTGTTGAAAACAGGATCGACCGTTAAAGTTTTCTCATCTGAAAAAATGATGATGCGGCCAGATGAGCTCTTGATATAATTCAAGATTTTCTTGGCACGCTCAAGTCTGACTTCTTGCTGACGTTCAGTTAGCAGAGGGCGTTCAGTACGCCTCAGGGACTTTCCTCCAGCCCTTTTCAATGCCCTTGAAACAGTTGATCTCGACTTTCCCATCTTTCTGGCCATGTCGGCAATGGACCTGTTGGAAGTCTTCTTGAACATTGCCTTTACTTGCCTTGTTAAGACAGTGGGCTTCCTGCCAGCCCAGGGGAATGCTTGACATCACTCCCAGCCTCCAAGCGCTTGGAAACGTTGTAAATTGTCTTCAACGAGGCCCCAACCTGTTCTTTAATGTTGTTATGAGGCACTCCTGCTCGGAGGAGGGCTGCAATTTCGATCTTCTTTGTTTCCTGATTGGACATGGTCTCACGTGTGGAAGTTGTTACGCTCTCACAGGAAGGATTTTTGTTTATTTTAACAGTAAAAATATGAAACAATCAGATTGGTTGCCACAAAACCTCTTAAAAAGTATATTTACACCATTGGTAAATAATTTTGCACGGCCCGGTAAATGATTTGATTGGTTTATATTTGTTGGGATATTTAACAAAGGATTTAAATTTTTAATAACGGATGGAGATTATGTAATTATTATTCATGGAGATTTTTGGCTCTTATATTTCACTTTTGTAGTTAATTGATTTGTTTCTGAACAATTTAATAATATCCTTTTTAAATTAATGCGACCGTACATAGTCGAATAAAAATATTCTGGTAACTCGAACAGAGATAATTAAATTAAAAGTAATGCTCTTTACTCACTAATACTTTTGTTTCTTCCAAAATATGGAGGAATCATTAATAAAGGCACCTATATCGTGCAACTTGTGAACGTATTTGTACTTTTTTAAAACTCTTGACATTAATTCTTTTTTTCTAATGGATGTGACGTTTCATACAAATAACATTATTAGTATTTCAATAGTCATATCAATAATTGTTTTCAATTGAATTCCAAAAGGATATGACACGCTATCTTATTTCCAATATGATGTCAAATCTTACTTGGGGAACCATTGCAGACCTTCCTGAATTAAGAAATATATCCAGATGTGTTAGAAGCTAGAAAGAAGAGACTCACAATTTCCCATTTACTCCTCTTTCACGGACAAGATAATACATTCCATCCCAGTTTTTCGGACTCTTATATTTGGTCAAACCCTGAATTGGAAGATCTGGCAAAGCATAAAAATTGGACAAACACTTAAAATTGTCACTTCTACCAAGTAAACCAAAAGATATATACTTAATATTTTATCAAAAATTAAAGGAAAGGATTTCAATATGTCCTGATTCTGCTTTAGCTGATTTTGAAATTTTCCCTATCAATGCACGTCAAACTATTTTCCCTAATTGTGAATTGAATGGTTGTTTTTTTTAATCTTTTTCAAAATTTATACAAAAAAATTATTGATTTTGGCTATAAACAATATTATCACAGAGAAAGTGACTTCAGTTTAAAAATGAGACAATTTTCTTCACTCGCAATTCGTATTGAATTTATTGCACATTTCAAATTGAGTTCATTGAAAAATTATAAGAAGAACAGACAAGATGGGAAGAGATGCCTTAAGATACCCCATCAAATTATGTAATGTGTTTGATTGAAAAAAAAATGGTGAGCACTGGACGAACAAATGGGGAATTCCATAATGCAATTTATAAGTGTGTTACATCTTCACATCCTAATCTTTAGCATCTAAATGAAACATTTTAAAAAGAAGAATTTATGTCCAAATCGAAGTTTATTCATCACGATAGAGGAATATTTTTCAACAAAATAAAATATATCAAGAATTTAATAAGCGTATTCTCAATATTGTTAGATAATATGTCTAATATGATGATAAAATTTTATACTTAAAAGATTTGTCATATAATTTGCATCTATTTTAGGTCTTTAAAAATTATTGTATTATTTTATGTCGAAATATATAAAATATAGATATTTGTTTCAAAAAAATATATAATTATAAGATTTTTTTTTACCATTTACTCACATTATTAGAAAAATTATTGCCAACAAAAATTAGTTAGATACTCTAAAGTTTCCAAAAAGAAAAAATTAGTTTAAAATTGAGTGGACCCATTACAAAGTTTAAAAAAAACACAATTATTTATATGACTATTGAAATACGAATTATGTTATTTGCATGTGATGTAGCATCCATGAAAAAAAATAGTTATAATAACATCCCTAATAAGTATTGAAATGATCCCTAATGAAATAGTGAAGACTTAGTTTTTCACCACGATAGGAAATAATGATTTCTAGTTCCCGGTTGACAATTTACTCATTGCCAGTCAAATAGTCGAATAAAAACTAAAAAATCATGAAATAACTTGTAGGTTTACTTATATGTACTATGTAAAGATGAAAACAATTTGTTTTGGGATTCGTAGACTTTCTTTGACATTCCCAATTGTCAATTTATGTATTCAATTATAATTTTATTGAAGAATGAATTACTAATCACAAGGGGCAACAAATAAATGAAATAACAAATAAATAAATAAAATGACTAAATAATAGTAAACTTAAGCATGGGATGGAGGATATGTTGGAGTAGTTTCATATGCTGGAGGAGGTGCATGTTTTGGCTTTGGGTCATGAGTATATCCATAGACAAGCTCGATGCAAACTTGCTTTGGGAGGGTCAACTCGATCCTTTGACAAGAGGGAGCTCCAAGTCTAGTATTGCATTTCTCAACAGTTTGAACAGAGTCTTGAACCTCAGGAACAATGATGCACTTTTCTTCTTGGATATCAGAGCAGGAAACACGTGGGAGAGAGATGGGTTTGTTCACACAGGACTTGATTGGCTCAGGATAAGAAACTCTGACGGGGACATCAATAGGTGTGACAACGGGAACGTTGTAAGCGGTTTCTTGAGCAACTTCCTTGCATTGTTGATGTCCATAAGACTGGTATCCATGACCGTATCCAGGTTGACAGACAGTGACCATTTGAACGTTTGTTTCCTTCTTGAAGGTGACTTCCACGTTTTTGGCAGTGGTGTCTTCGTACTTCTTTTGGTAGTTGTAGGTGCAGATCTCATTGGGGATTTCCTCAATGGATTCGGTACAGACAGTACGTTTTGATGTGTAGCAGTACTCAGTGTCCACAATTGTCTTGATGGCCAAGTCAACATTTTCGCAATATGTCTCAAAGGCAGGAGTACAAATGTCAGCTACTTCAGTGGCATCTTGGACAGTGCAGTTATGCTTGGGTTGTTCGTATCCGTGATGACCGCCATATGAGGGAGCTGGATGACCATAAGAAGGGGTTTGAGGGTAGGCAGGTGTTGGAGCATATCCAGGATAATTGTAGTTTTGTACTGGAGTTCCCAGTGCAAGGGGAAGGAAAGAAATCAAGAGTAAAGCCTGAAATACAAATAAACAAGTTATTAATGGAACTAACTTTAACTTTATTTTTAATTTACATTCATTGTTGATTATATTTTTCAAATGGATGTGATGGTTAGATTCATTTCGATCTATGTATTTATATGTTTTCCGTTTTACTGTTGCTTCATAAGTACAAGAAATAATTAAAGCGTATCAGAATAATACCAAATGGTAACTTAAATACACGCCGTCCCTCGTCAAACTTCCATAATTATCAATTATTTTTGCGTGAGAAATGAATTATGATACATCCTCTTGTTTTTTGGTCACTTAGTAATACATAATTAATATGATATAAATGACTGTAGATCGAAGTTTAATTTTAGGTTGATTGAAAATAGTATTTCTATACTTTAATCAAGCTATTAGATATTTGAATGTTGATTACATCTATAATTGTGTTACTGTGTATTTTGAAAATCTCTTGTTCATTCAATTTGATACTGTTTTAAATATTTTACTAATGATATCCAGCGCAGAATAGATAAAATGGAGAGTGACAGAGTTTTACTTGAGAGAGCTGTTATTAAATGATTTAATTTAAATTGTTTTCGGTATTTCGGTAAATTTGATGAATTGAGTTTAATTTTATAATTTATATAATTCTTTAAGGTTTTCATAGTACATACTAGTTCAATTAAATATGAGCTCATCTAGAAACTGTTGACATAAAATCTATATATATTGACGTATTTATGGTTCATAGTCTCTCAAAATTTGTTGGACTTTGTTAATGAACAAACTCTCTCAAATGCAATACTTTATTATGTTTTCAATTCAAAGGTAAAGTATTAAAAGCTGAATTTATATACATAGTACGAATGAGCCAAATTGATTCCATGTAATTTCTATTCAAGGATCGTTTTAAAAGTCGGTGTAAAGTCCGAGAGATGGTACTACAGGCGCGTATTGAGATTATATTTAGTTAGTAGAATCTCTTGGAAGGAAACACACCAGCTTTGAGGTCGATCAGTCGATTTCTGTCTGTTTGACATTCGTTTGAATCGAAGAACTGGAGTGATTTTCAAAAAATTGGCAAAAATAATTTCGTGTGTTGACTAAACATTACTTTTTGAAAGGCATAACGTCACATGATACAAAAAAGAAGCTTGAATAACATGATAAGGACTTTTTACCTTCGATTAGAAAAGTTTAAAAGTGGTTCCAAAATTTTAGGGGTGGCTATATGGCCACAAGTGACACTGAACGTTCTGGACGGTTTGTTGAGGGTACAACTCCAGAAATCATTGATAAAATCCACAATCTGGTGATGGATGACAGAAGAGCGAATGTGCGTGAGAATGTTAGTACTGTGGGCATCTATATTTGTAAAACTATTTCCATTAATTTTGCAACTACTACTGCTGAGGTGTGAGCTGATGCTTTACCGTGATGGAAAATGAATTTTTTGTGGTACAATCGCGGGAGTTTTTCTTGTAGCTCAGTTTTCAAACTGTCCCATAACAATTCCAAAAATATAGTTTTACCCTTTTCCAGATGGTCGATTAGGATTATTTCAAAAGACAGTATCAATTATGTTTCTGGCCGATTCCTCTATTCAAACGGATGCCATACAGAAAAAAATGGACCGATCTGGCTAAAAGTGGGTGTGTATTCTTCCTAAACATAACCTCGATACGCACAGTTAGTGTCATCTCTTGGACTTTACACGCACGTTTCAAACAACACTCGTGTAATTTTAAGCGATACCCTTTATGATATATCATTTGGTATTTTAAGTTTTACTTAAGTAATTGGCTAACATTTTGATTTGTGGATTCCAAAATTTGGCAAAAATACAATCTACATGCGTAATAGACATAAAATGACCTTCACTTCATTTGAAAAATTAAAAATATGTTTTGAAATTAACAATATATCAAACAAGAATTGATTAATTATCTTTGCACGTCCAAAATTACAAAGGATGTGAATATTGGATAAATCGCAGTGAGTGAGATATATGTAAAAGAAATATAAATTCGAAGGAACACGATTGTTACTAGTGATCTCTGTCAGAGAATAACATGTGTCTCGAAATTAACAATTTTTTATGACATTTTCCCAGAAGTGATTTTTACACTTCGCTAAAATGAGCAATTATTCATATCTCTACTCCTTATTCATTACTTTTTAGTAGTTTAAAGGGTGAATAAGCCGGCGAATTGTTTCAAATGTGAAGAAAGAAAATGCTCAGTCAATATCGTTGTACAAATCATTAAAATCTTGGAGAAAAAAAAGATGTTGATTGAAATGATAATTGAAAAACGAAACATTTCCTTTTTAATTTTTACCGTGTAAAATCAAGGCTTCTAAGCCCATTAAATAAACACTCGTTAGAAAAATTACTGACCAGTCGGACCAATCCCACCTTATAATTCGACTAAGAATTCAAAATATTGAGAACCCACATAGCCACAGAAAGAAAGAAATATATATGAAATAATATTTTGGTTTTATTAATAAATGATTTACTAATCACAAAAAGACAACAAATTAATGAAATAACAAACAAATCATTAAATAATAACGAATTTAAGCATGGACTGTAGGATATGTTGGAGCAGGTTCATATGCAGGAGAAGGTGCATATTCTGGTTCTGGGTCATGAGCATATCCATAAACAAGCTCGATGCAAACTTGCTTAGGGAGGGTCAATTCGATTTTTTGACAAGAGGGAGCTCCAAGCCTAGTACTGCATTTCTCAACAGTTTGAACAGAGTCTTGAACCTCAGGAACAGTGATGCATTTTTCTTCTTGAATGTCAGAACAGGAAACACGTGGGAGAGAGATGGGTTTGTTCACACAGGACTTGATTGGCTCAGGATAAGAAACTCTGACGGGGACGTCAATAGGTGTGACAACGGGAACGTTGTAAGCGGTTTCTTGAGCAACTTCCTTGCATTGTTGATGTCCATAAGACTGGTATCCGTGACCGTATCCAGGTTGACAGACAGTCACCATTTGAACGTTTGTCTCCTTCTTGAAGGTGACTTCCACGTTTTTTGCAGTGGTGTCTTCGTACTTCTTTTGGTAGTTGTAGGTGCAGATCTCATTGGGGATTTCCTCAATGGACTCGATGCAGACAGTGCGAGTGGAAGTGTAGCAGTACTCAGTGTCCACAATTGTCTTGATGGTCAAGTCAACATTTTCGCAGGAGGTCTCAAAGGCAGGAGTACAAATGTCAGCTACTTCAGTGGCATCTTGGACAGTGCAGTTATGCTTGGGTTGTTCGTATCCGTGATGACCACCATATGATGGAGCTTGATGGCCATATGAAGGAGTATGAGGGTATGCAGGTGTTGGAGCATATCCAGGATAATTGTAGTTTTGTACTGGAGTTCCCAGTGCAAGGGGAAGTAAGGAAATCAAGAGTAAGGTCTGAAATATAAATTAAGAAGTTATTGATATAAGATGATAAGTAATCATCTTTATTTTTAGTTTACATTCATTGTGTTTGTGTCTTTCAAAGGTATCTGATGATGAGATTCATGTTGATGTACATATTTATATATATATACAAGAGATATTCTGTCTATTGTGTGCAGTACTAAAGGTAAGGCGGTGCCTTATGTAAGCAGTGATTATGTTAAGTAACGCGCCCATTATGTTGGATTGTTTGTTTGTTATCTTTTCCTGTCAGTAACACATCCACAATCATTGTTTCAATACTTTTCTTAAGTCAAGTTTAATTTCTTTAATTATGATAAGTTATATGATGGATATTGAGAAATGAGGAGATCCATTAGATATGGTCTAAAAATAAATATAAAATATAGATCTAGTTAATAATAACTGTATGAAAATTTTTATTCAATATTTTTGATTATTTGCGTTACACTTGAAAACAAATTGTATATTGATGCAGAAATGTATTTTTTTATTTATTGAGGTTTACATTTTATATGCATAAATTACGTAAGAAATAAATAAAAGACGAAGGGTCACGTCAAAAAAGCACAAATAAACAGTTTAGTTAGTAATTGTCCATCTTCAAAAATCAAACCTACCATATCTTTTTACACACATATTATAGATCAATAACTAAATGATATACGTTAACATATATAATTTAGAATACACATATAAAATATAACAAAAGATCTTACAATCCACTTTAAAGAGTTTAAATATTTGCCTGAAATATATACTTAAAATACTAAGTTATGGCCCTTTCAAACTAAAGATCCTTTAGACGCCTCGAGGTCATTCTACTGCAAATATCGAAAAAATTTAAAAGATATAACCATATATTTCAGAAGTGGCTATTTTTTTTTTAGTTATGCAGATACTAATTACGAGAGATAATCCTGAAAAGTTTGACATTGAAAAATATATTGTCCTTTAAAAAAAGGTGACGATATTTCCTTAGACTCCTACTCCATTATCAATAACTCATTCAAAAATGTTCTCAGTCTCAGTCTGCAGAATTTCATAATGGGTAAGCTTAATACCTATTAGAAGATATTAATTTCTTTTTGAAAAATTCTAGAGTACTAATTTTTGGGTCAAAACCTAAATTTTAAAAGATGCCTTTTAGAAATTTAAATTTTTTCTTATCTGTTTTGCTGTTTAAATTTTTCCTACTGAGTGATAATTTTTGGAGATATAACGCATATAAAGTCGATCTATTCAACCTTCTGCGTTTATATATATATTTTTTATCGAAGTCAAATTTCGGAGCCTTTTTTGAGGAAAATATATTTGAGTTTATAATCGATTTTAAGTACAATGAGCCCTTTGTATTATGTATAGACACATTTTAGTACTATAAGTCTTTAAGAATGAGATAGTTTTTAGTTAAAAAAATATTTTTGAATGAACTAATCTACAACCATATCAATTATATATTAGGCCTAAATTAAGAATACCGGATGGTCCATTGAAATATGAACACTGACTAATTCAATAGTTAATGAAAGCAATGCTAGAAACACATCTTCTCCATACCAAGACTCTCTTGAACTATTTTTGGCACTTTTGACCCCGACAGTCCTAATGTCAACTTCTTAGACTATACTGTCTGGTGCATGTCGAGGAAAAGGCCTGCAGAGTTCGTCTTTCGATCACTAAAACCATCAAAGCCAATGTCAGCTAGAACGGTTACGCTATGGAACAGAACTACATCCGCAGTGGGTGGAAGGCCTTCCACCACCACTTGGAAGCCATCATTGCCGGTAAGGGCAGCTACGTTAATCATTAAGAGAGCTCAGAGACACATCTGTTTATAATATGAATTTATTAATAAACGAAAGATACAAAAAGTTTAATCAAAATAATTCAATTGCTAAACTAATGTACTTCATAATTCTATTGGACAAATTTTTTTCCTTATATGGGGCGCTCTAAAGCTTGTCTTGTTTTCAAAGGCCAGTAAAAGTGACAGGACTAGAAAATATATTTAAGGGATAGTACAGATTTTGAGTCCCATATTTAGGATATAAATCTCTCATTTAGTCCATCAAGGACTTACACTTATAGCTCAGGTTATGTTTTACCTCTGTTTGTTTGTCTAATGGTTACCAAGGTTATAAGGTCACAGTAAGAGGCCATTACATTTTGAGAGGTCAAGGTGAAGGGAGCACACAACGTTAAAAATAAATTATCGACCATAACTTTCGAGCATATTGAGATATAGATCATAAATTGGTGTTTTTGTAGGTTAAGTAAAGATCCTTTATATGGCAAAAAAAATCCAATTTTGAAAGAATAACCAATAGCTGGAAATTTGGGTTTTACCTTGTCCCTATTGCAGTTAAATAAATGAGGTTGGTTGCCAAAAAAGGATTATTAGACCCTTTTGATGATAAATTTTTAATAAATCATTTCGTATTTAAAGTGTTACATTAGTAATAAGTTAACACTTTGATTCATAGATTCTAAGATTTGGCGAAAAGACAATGTGCATACGTAGCAGATGATGATGATCGAATTTAAATCAAAGTAAGAATCATGATTTATGTTTACATTAGTTGATTTTTAATATCTATGATATAAAACAGGTTTTGATACATCAATGAAATGATAAAAAAAAAGAAGAGGCTCATGACCCAATTTCATAATTGACATTACATTTTTATAAAAAATATAGAAAATTTTTATGGTAGTCTGTTGTAATTAATGCCTGTAGTATTCGTTACCCGAACGTTGAAGCCATAAAGGCCTCCATCAACCAGGAGTAGACTGCCATGTACCCGATCTTCTTTGACAATGCATGGAACTCTTATCACAAAAGGCTTGTCCCCATCTGTAAGACAAATGTGGCCAAATAGTATAAAACAATTTGATATTGTCAATGTATCAGAAAAATATGAATAAAGATTTTTGTAAAATGTATAATTAAAGAATGCTAGTCTATTTTTTTTCTTTCCAAGTCTGTAAGTTTCATGTTTCCACACAATTTTATTCGGCAAAAAGTAAGTTCAACAAAATTGCATTTGGAAATAAAGTTTTTGGTCACTTGTCCTAGAACCATTAGTGATGTATGTAGACTAAACTGTTTAAAATGTAGTCACGATGGAATTTTGAATGGAACAAGCATTATCTCTGTATTTGGGTCAGTCTAAGATAATGTAAACAGAATGCTAAAAATCTGTAAATCTGTAGGACTCGTGAGTTAACCAAACAATTATTTAGCTTTCTCAAATAATTTATATTTTCTTTATTTGTCGATTGATTATTAACATTTAAAATCCAGCAATAACACAAACTTAATAATCATTATATTAAAATAAAATATAATCAAACATGTTTTGTATAACAAAAATGCGTTCTCAATATATCCCCTGCGGTTTTTTATGAGCCGTTTGATGCACAATTCATTTATATTTCACTTTTTGACCGATTATTAAAGTGTAAAATTGAGTAAATGGATAAACTATGCGTAAATAAATGTTATTTTATAACAATAAAAGATAAATTGCATACTTCTACACTAAAAATGGGCATAAAGATCAGCTGTCATTATTTACCCTACCCAAGAATAAAATGTGAATTCTTTCATATTTCCTTATTTGTCAAGCAATTATTGAATTAAAATTGAATAAATGGGTTGATTGACATTGGGTAGTTTGATATAATAAAAAAAGGAAACAGACAAGTATTTCTAAAACTAAATTGCCGATAAAGTTCCATTATCAGTATCCAGTTCCACTCTATATAATAACTCTAAACGATACGTCCAAATCAGAGAGAAACACCGTCCCATAGAACAATCTGTGCTAAATAATGTCATAATAGATATCAGACAGTGACATCATCATCAATCAATCTTACCAATTTTTATTAGAATAATCTACATTTTTCTTAGGCCTAAATTAAGAATACCGG